>NW_020955704.1:446707-449868 GCF_003031625.1 Empidonax traillii
TTCCCATGTCGATTATGGAAATGGTACTCTACAGCTTTCCTCTAATTAGAAAAAACACACTGCACAGAGCATCAACAATTTTTAACATTAATAACAGACTGACAGTGTCCTTTTGTGTGTCTTTAAATAACTTCTAAAAATATGACACCACAAAGCCACCATATCCCACTTGGGTATCATACTAGCAGCGATTTTCACATTTTTGCATATTATATTTATTCAAACACAGAACAGCATCTTTGAAGAAGCTGTTTAGTAATTTAACCTAACAGAATAAGATAATTAAACTTCTGGATAGTTTGTGGTGAGGTGCTTTTCCAAGCCCATGAACTTGAAAAATTCAAACACTCATACACAAAGCAAATTGTACATATCCTTTGATCAATCAGACACTGTGGCTACTTATTACTTTTAGTATTTCCTTACCCTGCTATTATTTTCCATAATGAACAGAAGGCTGAGATAACAGTTTTGCTTTGCACTAACTCACAGACTTTTCTTGCTGTTTAATGGAAATTAACTGTAACCCGAATGCTGGGAACAACTGAAATCAAGGTAGAGGAATCACAGAACATATAAGTCCATTTTATATATTACTAAGTAATGTTTCCTTTGAACAGAGAAGACCTGGTCAAAGCTGATCCCAGAAAAAGAAGTTACAATGAAATACAAATAAGGCATGTGGTAATATTAAATCTGCTGTGACTCTACGTAACAGATAACTCTGAACATTGTCCACTTCCTATGCAAAATCAACATCAATACAGTGATACGATGAGGAAAACAAAAAGGAGACTAAAAGACTGAAAGCTGGTATGATTTTGTTACGTACAGAAAAGATGCTTTTGGAATCAAAACGAAAAGGCAACTCTGAAGTTTCTACATTAGATACACAGATTAAAAATAAGCACATCTCTTTCCATTCTGTGACTGGTCAGACTAAACTGCTATAGAATATAACAGGGTACTTGCCACAACCCAATTCCATAAGGTATTTACAGTATGACCTCTAATGTCTCTATGAAATAAGGGGTAGCACAATCACACAATTTTGCACTCTGATGTAACAATAATGTGTCCAAGTTCTTTTCATTTCTCTGAAAAATCTAGGCCTGTTGACACAAACCTGTTAGGTGTTGCCAAAACATGTTTATGTGTCCTTATTATATGCATATTTATATGTATACATTTGCTAGAATGGAGGGCATAAATTAATCAAGCAACAATTTTAATTGCCTTATTATCATGGAGACCTGTTCCACAATAGTTGGTTATCCTTTTTTTATATAAAATAAAACTGTACTATTAATAATTCTTTGACTAGACCTCAGATCTCAATTATATTAGTACTAAATTCTTGGCTTTATGTGCAAGTTCCTCAGCATTTTCGTCCATAACTAGATTTTGTAAAATTGACGAAGAAACCAGAGAGCAAGCAAAACTACGTGACAGTCCTTGAAAAAAACTTTGTAGCCTCCTACTGTGTTGAGCTTAAGGATATCCTGAGACGAACAAGTGTTTTGGACATTTAGTAATCCTTCTTGGTTTTACCTTAAGTTTTGAAATGTTAGAAGTCAGCCTGCTGAGAACAGCACAGTGAAGCAGCCAGGAGCACAAGGCTGCCATGATTATGTTTCTGCAGCGGGTACTGGGTTTGTGTTTTTTAGAACAAGAAGACAGTTAGTGGTGCTATCATATATAGCATCCCAGTGATGGAATAAGCTATTTGGGTTTCAGATACACTCACTACTCAGCCATACAATCTCCTGTGGGTGTTTCCCACAACCCCCTGAGATTGTCTCTCTTCCAGACTGAGTGTCAGCCAGGTAGTGTATCAGGAACACTTGGGATGGCAGGCAGCCAAGAGTCTCTTCCTAATGCACTGTGTAGATCCAATAAAAGTGTTTTGGGGTTTGGTGTGTTTTTTTTTCTGAACTGCACATCCTCACTTCATTGTCCATTTTAGCACTTCGAAAACATATTACGCTGTTATCCTGTAGATCTAGAGTGTAACATTGAGGAACAGAAAATTAAAAACATGACTCCTCCTTTACTTGAAATATCATTCATTGGGCACTGTTACAACAGCTCTGCATAGACTGTATTGGCTCTGCTTACATATCAAATTTATTTTGGTTTAGATCAACACATTTCTATTCAAGAAATCTCTATTCAGCCCACCAAAGAAGCAACAACTCCATCAGTCTTAGAGTTGTCCAAATTATACTCCCAAGTCCTGCCATCTTTAGGTATCCTTCAAAGGATGAGGCAAAGGAATAATCTTTGCCTGTAGCTTTCACATTGACAAAGCCCTAGAAGTACCCACAACCTAAATAGGGGCCATAAAAGTTCCTCAGGAAAGGAACAAACCTGATGAAAAAAGACGCCAACCAAAACCACTTACCTTTTACTATTCTATATAAAGAAGCATATATACAGTGAAACCAAGTCACTTTCCCAAGGTATTCAAGACAAGACAGTAAGCATTTTCAGATGTCATTATCTCCCACTTCAATATCCCAGGGCAATCTGGTGGGTTTTTATTGTTGTCAGGAAATAGACTCATTGCTGTCAGGAAATTGAGATCTTGATGTCTCCGTGAACCAAATTATTAACAAAGCTGTGCTGACTGGACAAACTTTTCTTTTTCTTAGACCAGTTCATCAGATAAACCCTCCTTAACAATATACTGTGTTTAGGACCTTTTCATGAAGTAAACATGTTTGCCCCTCTCTCCAACACTGAAAAGTCAACATGTGATGTCAGGGAAGAGATAAAAGTGGATTTTTAGACAGGACAAGTTTCCTATTAGTGAACTGTAGGTCTTACATATATGAAAACTCAAAAGTCATAAAACCATTCAGATGCTTTGACACAGCTTGGCAAAGAGCAGAGGGGCTGAACTTGACAAACAGTTACACTTTTTAAAAGAAAAAAGCTTCCTGATAAAGATATTATATTCTATAATTTACATCAAAATGTGTCTGCAGAGGATTAAGAGAAAATCTTTGAAAAAGCCACATGATCTCTCATCTACTTATTACTTCCTCCCTGAGGAAGACTGTTTGACCAAAGAAGAAAAGAAATGCTCTAAAGTACTAGCAGTGGGGTTGCTACAATTTTACTTAAAAGAAGTAATTCCCAGGAAAAATAAAAAAGTA
>NW_020955705.1:0-3830 GCF_003031625.1 Empidonax traillii
CTTCCTTCCTTCCTTCCTTCCTTCCTTCCTTCCTTCCTTCCTTCCTTCCTTTCTTCCTTCCTTCCTTCTTTCCTTCCTTCTTCCTTCCTTCCTTCCTTCCTTGAAGTAAAAGAGTTCCTTTCACCTTCAAAAAAAAGCAGGAACTGAGACAATATTTTTATTTCCATTTGTATGATGTGCTTGAAATTGATTTTACATATTATAATGCTATTTTTATTAATATATAAACTATAATTATATCTTAAATAAATCAGCTATCTTTATTACTTAGGCAAACTCATGAATTGTGTTTTATACAGAATATTCAGTCTGCTGAATTTCACTGATATGATATGCAGTTACAAGGAAAACAAGAAAGAAATGTGGAAGGAGAGTTGAAAGAGGATAGCACAGTTTGTGTCCAGGTAAGAGAAAATTATAATAAAATGATAGCTAGCTCTTACTCAAATACTCAGATGAGTTCCAAAGGCTTTTGTCACTTGCAGAGGCAGCAGTCCAGGGGAATGCTCCATCTCACCTGCTGGCAATGCAGCAGGGTACTACAAGGAAAAGCTGTGGTATTTGCATGTAGGAGCAGAAAGAGACATGTCAGAACTAAATGACTGATTCTCACCTGCCGTATTCCTGGCAGATGCTCCATCACCCTACCATTAGCTGCCTTAAAGATTGCTGTCTGCTAATGTGTTCCCTCTGCACTCAAAAGGCAGCTGCGTAGCCACCCGTGCAACTTCACTCCACCCATTTTAGACAGTGCTGGATGTGTCAGTGTCCCTTTGCTGAGAGCTGGTGCTTGACACTTCTGACTTCAGGTAACTTATGTGAGTGTATCGATGGTGCATGAGAGCTAGACCCAAGTAGGAAATCATTAACGGTTTGTGACAATTATATCCATGTTTTCTAATACTGACTGGTACTTTAGCCATGACACGTTAAGCAGTGCAGAAGAAATGGCATGCACAAGGTTGCATAGATATGTCATTTATTTTTTGGAAGTTAAGTCTGTGTGATTTTTTTTTTTTAATGTGGTTTCCGCAAAGTTTCTGGTTGTTGCACCATAGAACATTAAACACACCCTTTTTCTTTGTGTAGATGTTCAGATGAAACACGAACCAGACAGCAGGCTACATGGGTCTCATGCAAAATAATAAAGCATTGCACATTAGCTGATTATGATAAGTTTGTCTTCCTGACTGCCTAAGGAAAATAACTCAGCTGACACAGAATCACTGAAACAGAAAGGAGGCTGTAACTATAAGTATTTTACCAGTTCAGAGTAACTCTGAGATGAAAAATAATATAGTAAAGGCTATCCTTTACTAAGTCATTCTTCTTCCTACATGTAGCACCTCTTGTGAACTCCAGGCATATTTAATTGTGTTGCCATATGTTGCCCTCCTTAATAGACATGTTTTTAATAACTTGACTCAGGACTGTTCATGAATAATTTAAGACTGGTGGAGGTGGAAGTAGATAAGGTTGGGCTTTTGTTTTTTCTACAAACCAGCACCTCAGCAGAGTCAAGACCTAATCTTTACCAGTGATGTTTTTTGCTTCTTTTCTAGCCCTGTTCCATCTCCTCCCTCAAAAATTGTCTCAGTTTTTACTCAAAATAGAGTGAAACAGGTAGCCAACAGCAGGTAGAGTGCTTCTTTAACAAATTAAAATGTGGATTTCAAACTATGCTTTTTCTCTGGTCGACAGTAAAGAGTTTAGGCCAAGAACAAGAAGGTTTAGGAGAACAGTTTATCCCACTCTCCCTCCCGTGTCTAAGGCCTGTGTGATGACCTAGGGTGAATCTATGTCTGGTCATGACAAGAGTCAAGGTGATCAACTAGGAAAGCTTTGGATTTTGTGATGAATAAAAAGGAAATAAAGTAGAAGGGAAAAATTTGGTCTAATGGAAAAAAAAAATTAGAAGCCTTGTTTTTTTTGCAATCCTGGCCCAATATAGCTGCTGCAATGACACTTAAACTGGAAGCCTAATCTGCATGTGGGTGAGGATGAGCAGAATCCCAAAACAAGTGACTTACAACAAGCAGTGCAATTAATACTACCTGCTCTAGCCTACTACTGCAGAACCGTAGAAGTATATACATCTATAGACAAAGATAATGCTGTTTCCATTTAATTGCTGGGTTTTGGTGTCATGTGGAGGATGCATAATTGGCAGATGTAGCAGAAAATATCCCTCCTTTCTAAAGTGAAGATAACTGCTGTGCCCAATGCCTGATGATTCTTCCTGCAGTAAAGATGAGAGATTTTTGATATAAAATTTCCTATTGGAGACTGGGGAAAAATTCTACTTCTTTGAACCAAACAGAAGATAAAGACATACCTCTAAGAATGCAGTTCTTTTATCAATAAGGAAGCAGATATATTTTGGAAGGAATGGCAAATGAGATTTTTCTCTCAGTTGTCTGAGGTCCGAGAGATTTTATTTTTCATTTTTCGAACATTTCCTTATGTTGCAGAGTCAGTGGGGAGTGTGTTTTGTTCTTTCACTTTTGCTGAGCTCACATGATGTCGCTCCTGTTACTAATGTCATAATGTCAGCTTGAGTCCATTAATAGTCATTGTCCATTAAACCATTTTGCCACCTGGCATCTTTCTTTCACAGCATCCATTGCTTGCAACAAAGCAATCAGATAATTTTTCTCTGTAGCTGGCACAGCAGAAGATGTGGTAGGTGCTGGTCTGACAGAGCAATGATTGATGACCATAATCATCCCTGTCTGGATAGAAAGTGTATCACCTACCAATTTTTTCTGTTCCTGCCAGCTAGAAAAGCAAACTAACAAAATAGCTGAAAGTCTCTGGCATAGCAACTAACTTCTGCACCAGCTATTAGAATTGGTTGACACCTATTTACTATGTGAATAAAGAAATCTAAGCTTCAGCATCCAGCTACAAACTAGACAGCTAATTCTTCACTACAGAGTGGCTGAGCAGGAAGGAAATGTAAGCAGACAAAAGGAGCTAATTCTGCAGCACAGGAACAATATGTGTCCCACATCTCCCAGTCTCATGTCATGCCCAAAGCCATAGCTTTATAACAGGGAGAGAACTCTTCAAAACCTTTTACGTTTCTCACGGACATCTCATGTTCTCAACGCACATAGTCTGCCTTGAGACAAATAGTTATAAGGTGACCAAGTGTTTGAACCTAGAAAGAAGAAGAATTTCTCTGAGTTGTACCTCTAAAGTTGGAGTATAAGGGCAGCAAGATGATGTAGGAAGACAGGATAAGGAACCCCATAAGGTAATGAGGAAAATTATTGCTGCAATTCTGTTCAAACCAGAATATACTGGGCTCACTGCAAGGCTCCTCACTGTTGAGTCTGTACTCTGCAAAGGCCAAGGCTGATGATTTCTCTCCTGCAGAGAGAGGCTTGAGACATCTCACTTATCCAGCTATCAAAGACCAGCCCCACATTCAAGGGGCTGCAGGTTCCCTGTCAAAATAGCAAACTCTCATGATTTTATCAAGTTTTCTTGTATTCATTACTCTTCTAACAGCTTCTGGAGCCAAGTGATAACATGCCAGTCTTGGATTTCATTTTCAGCATCACAACATTTTATTTCTTCTGCCTGGGAAAAGAGCTTGAAATTGGGGATCCGGAAGGACTGATGGAAAAATCCTCCAGTAGCTGTTTTAATTATTAGTGTTTTAAGAACACCTCATAATACCTTCCAAGAAGACTTCGAAGTTTTATTTAGTTCCTAGTTTTAAATGCTTCCTTTCAGCAGTTCCAGGTAACGTAGAGAGTGGGTATCAGGTGAAAAACTAAGAAATACTTCTGTGGAAAGAGTGACTGCATGGGATGGATAAA
>NW_020955705.1:4281-10494 GCF_003031625.1 Empidonax traillii
GCAACATTTAGTTAGGAATGGCTTTTAAAGGTCAAATCTGCTCATGAGCACTGAGAAAAACTAAAACCTGAAAAAGTCCTATAGGCTTCATATAAAATAAATTACAATGACTGCTTCATCAAATTAGGAGTAGCTAGAGTTCCAGGAGTGTACAATGTTCATTACTATGTTTAGAGTTGCTAGGCTCTCACTTTTCTTTTCATATTTGGGAGTGACCCATTTAAGATGAAAGTCTTCCATAGATGCTGTATAATATATTGCAAATGTCTCCATGCTATGACAGTCTGGACAGTTCCCAACCATTGTGCAGGTTTTTCTGTTGAAGCAGCAAGATGTTATGGTCTTTTCCAGTGAAGGTTCTTGAAATCGTTGAATATGTTCTCTGTCCAGGAAATCTGCTACAGGGTAACCTATTTTTTCTGAGGCAGAGATACATTTTCAAAATCTGTTTTGCTTTATCTAACTGATCCATTTTAATTTCACCCTTTTACTGGTTTGATTTGGGTTATTCGTGTTATTAATCATCTGGGTTCGTACCACAGTTTAGACTTCATGGTTACATTTTTATTGTCAATTTTGTGAAGTTGGAAGAAATATTTCACTACTTGGAGGTATTTCCCACAACCCTTGTTGATTCCTGTTTAAGAACAGGAGTAATTATTAATTCTCCAGTTGCTTTTTATCTGCTGGAGGACACATTACCTTAATGCACAGGTTGTAGCCAGGTGTGTCTGTCCAGCAGAAGATTCTTGCAGGGAAAGTGCAAAGTTGTAGGGAAATTGTTTTCTCATCCTTATTCTCTGTGCATGCTTGCCTGTTTCTGTTTCTAGTTTTTTGTTTTCCAGTGTGTTTTTTGGCATTGAGACCATTGTTTTTTCCTATTTTTGTTGGAGAATGCTGCTTCACCTTTGGCTTTTCTTTCAGAATCCTTTTTGATTTCCTTTTCTAAAACCCATTTACTCAAGGAATGTCATTATGAAATCACTTTTGAAAGCCCTCCTCTTTCAGGTGGTGATTGCATAGCTTTAAGAACTGAGCCAGAGCTCAGTGTAAAAGTAGCAAGCAATTACGTAGAAGTTTCCAGCAAAAATGTTATTATGCAAGGAATTCACAGGATGATAACAGCCCTGAACCCAAACTGCAATGGAAATGAAACAGTCAAAAACTTAGGGCACATAATAAGGCCTACAGCTTGCTCCTATGTGATTGTTAGCAAGCAGCGCTCAGGATAATGAAGCCTCTGCTTGGACTACTAGCCCTGTGTGAGGATTTCTGAGCTGCCCATCTTGCTGGGCTGTTTGGTGTGGGGCTGTGACTGGCTGAACCTTTTGGAAGAAGCACAATAAGAAAGCGTACACTAACTAGTACTGAGAGAACTATAGGTTTTAAAATCAGACAAAAGAGTGGCTTGAATGCATGCCCAAGCCCATAGCTGAGTGCCTTTCTATCCCAATTTCAAGCAGGTTTCTTTTGGTCTTGGAAATAGGCGGTACAGTTGCCTATTGTTTTCAAAACCAACTTACCAACCAGCCTGAGGCAATGTAGCATTGGACACTTCAAATGCTTCACACTTCATAAAATAGTCAGCATCTAGGACAGGAATTTGCAATGGCAAGCATCTGACCATACGGAGACAAGCACTTTCTTTCCTCGTACATGGTCTGATAATTAAATGAGACTGTTAGCTGGTACCTCTGACATCAGCATCCCAGTTAGCTCTCCACATGTGAGAGAAGCTGGTGGCTTTCTCATCTGACTAGGACTGCCTGAATAAAATGTAGGTGTCTGTCTTAAGTTACACAGGCTTCTTCTAGAGTAACCACAGAGAAGCAGACACTCCATTCCATGCTAAACATTTCAGAGACAGATGAATGGCACTCAGATATGTACCTGTCTTTCACTGATAACTCTGTGGACAGCAGAGATTAGTCTGACTGCCCAGCTTAGACTAGCCAATTAGCTGTTAGCCAGCTGTAACAGTGAGCAATTAATCCTGTGTAGAATATTTAAAGTCTGTCAGTCTACAGCTTTGTAGCACAAGAGACATGAGAAAGAGCACCAGTGGAGTTTACTTTCTTTATATTTGTGTTCTTCTTGTATTTGGTAAACAGAAATGTAAAGGAATTGTTGGTTTGTTTGGGGTTGGTTTCTTTTTGTGTTGTGTTTTTTTTTTATTTTTATTTTTATGTGAGGAATGACTTCAACTCTGATCATAGTCAAAGAATTGAAAAGACTGTAATTTTTTTTGCTGATTGCATGGTTTTCCCATTGCAAGCTCACACCCCTAGTAAACTCAAATCAGCAGCACCCTTTGTCTTCATAAAACTAAATATTTGCTTTGATGTTAGAAAAATAATCAAGTAAATTAGACCTGCAGTGCTATTGGAGGACACTGTTATGTTATAATGAACATTCTTACTTGTTTCCAGTAAGTTAAAAAGTAACGGATTTGCTTGAAGTTACTCTATGTACAGTTTGCAGCTGACATTAATCTTACTTGCATCATTTATTGATTGTTACCAAAATAACATTAAAGAACAACACTCTGCAGCATTTACTTTTTGTTCAAGACTGTGGTACACGGTATGTCTGACTGTACAACTCAACATGACAGGTAGCTGTGAGGAAACTGGAAAAAAGTATATCTAGTTTTGCAAAAAAAGACTGTAATAAAAGAATGGCTTTTACTCATTGAAAACCACCCAAACTGTAAATCAGTTTTATGTTTTATCTTCATCAGAAAGAATAATCATTGTCCAAGGAATTGGTGTATAGGGAAATAAGCCTACCCTGAGCTGTGTGCTACAATACAGAGGCAGCTTCAAGGTTGCCAGCTAAACTGTTTGACAAATCTGCCAGTGAGTCAGATCCTGCTGCTGAGTCCTTTATTGTAGTTCAAGACGATTGGGAATGATGTTTCAGTTTGACTGTAGCTGGCACAGGCTTAGAAAGAGCTGTCAGAGTTCCCACTGCCTTTATCTCCTCTCAGTTAACTTGTTTCTTCTCAGTTGCTTATTTAATAGATCTGGGACAGTTTTTTTACTTTATTCCCCTTTCCTAATATGGCTTCCTAACTTTTTCCAAATGTCGTTGTTTGGAAGAGGCAGGTTCAGCTCTCCAGGGGGTTAGATGCAGACCTTTTTTTCCCCACAGGTGTATATGTAGGACATACACTGAGTAAAAATTAATGTTTTGCATCTGAAGATTTAAGACAGGATAGTCATATCATTATATATATTGGATATAGCTTTTCAACTGAAAAGGCAAATGAATCCAACTCAACCTATGTTAAATAAATAGGTTTGTTTTTTCAAGTTGAATTCCTGTCAGAATAGGGTTTAGTGATGCTGAATTGTCATAATTGAAAAACATATTTAGGGTCATCCACACCTTGAAAATCATAGCAGTTAATCTCCATATTCCAAATTATGGCTTAAAGGAAAAGAGGCAGAAATTGTTGACACTGGGTAAAGCACCCAGACTACCTCCAGGAGGCAAAAGGACTTACAAAGCCCAACCTAAAGTCCTTGCAGCATGTCTTGCCAGATGTCTTCCCAGAAATGAGCTCAGGTAACTCACATGGTTGGGGACCATACCACCTTCTCTGGCTCTTTTGTACCTTCACTAGTGATACTGCTCTTGAGCACAGTCAGGACACAATCTTTGCCTACAAGGCCTGCAAGTGACTGCTGCTTTCTTGACAAAACTACCAGCATGCTGTGTTGTAGCTTGGGACAGGATGTGACAAAATCTAAACATTTGCGATACTGTGCAGATTCTTTCATATAAGTGAGATTTAAAAAAGAAATGAATAATTAAATAACAGTATTTGTGAGACCAACGTATTATAAATTTGTGCTTTTGAATCTTTGAAATGGTCCAAACTGTTGATAAGAAAATAGTAAATTTGAGGAATGGTTTGGTTGGAAATATTTTTTAGTCCAGGAAGTAAGAATCTTTCCAAACCCATATTTAACCTTCCAGGAAAAAAAGTGAATTTTTTCCCTGAAATTTTAAGGAATTCCACATATATGTGAATGCATACTTTTGTGTTTCATTTATAAGCTCTGTTCTGCTCTGTAGTCATTCATAGGCATAGATTTATTATCTGTGTTAGGAGTAAGTTCATCCTCCAAAAACTGACCTAGAACATACCTTTCCTTTTAGGTCTGATTTCAGCTAAGGGGCTGCAATTTCTCTACATTAAGATCACCTTGATGTCTGTCCCTGTCTTCAAATGGTGGCACTGCAGCTCACTAAGCAAAATTCTCAATAGGTACCAGCTCTTTTGTCAATTTCTTTTTGATAGAACGGCTGTACAGGGAGAAGCCTGGCAATAGTTGGGTTTTTATTTCCAGCTTTTAGAAGTCCCATTCTAGAAGAATCTATGGAGTTCCCAGAAGGCTTTCTGTGTTCATATCATACTTATTTCATTAAACTAAGACAAAAATCTTTCCCTTTATAGGTGTAAGAAGCATTTCATGACTGCCCTATATTAATTTCATGTATTTTCCCCTTTATACCTAATTTACTTTTTTTCTTTTCTTTGTTTTTCATTTCCTTGATATATGCAGATGAATATCTTGTCAGTACTTCTCTTTGTACCCTGAAGTCTCTCTCTGACAAGGAGCAGAGAGAGATTGCCTATTACCTATTACACCTGGAGAGCTTGGGTTTTTATTTAAGGTAAATGTCTGGCTTCTTATCTCCCATTTTGAACTAAAGCTAATGAAATTTAGTTGATGTGAAAGTACAGACTTCACACCAGCAGATGCACGTTTTGCTTTCCAGCTTGCTAAGGTCATTGTTTTCTTCTCACTGCGGAAGGTAAAGGGCAGTAAGGAGCTGTGATATCCCAGGGAAGGGACAGCTTCATGTATCAGGAATCAAAGCTGAAGGCCATAGAATTTAGATTAGAAGCCATTACAGAGGTGAGGAAACTTCCTTAACACCTGGGATACATTTATTTCAAAGAAAAAATCTGATAATGTTTTAGTACTATGAATGTCTAGGACAGTTTTATTGTGTCAGAAGATAATTCATTTTGGTTTCTACTCACACAATTATAGGTGATTACTGTAGTGGTAAAACACTCACACTTGCCCAATTACAGGTATATCTTATCTTGTCTGAACTAATATAACACGTTGTTTAAAGACTTAATTGCTCAAGAGGTATCAGTAGTTTGTAAGGCTTCTGCTATTTTTTACCATTTAAACTGTATCACCAAAAAATGTAACCAACATCACAGCAAATAATAATTTCTTAAAATATTCTAGCTACTGACTTTTTTGATTAAGAGAAGAACAGCTCTTGGGCTTTTCACATTATTGCACTCTTCATGTGACTAAATAGTGGGTAGATATTTCAAAGACAACCTTTTTGATTATGAGAGTGTAGGTGATATATTATTTCTCATTTCCAAATAATTCCTCCATTAGAGGAGGTGTGAGTAGTAAATGAGGAGTTTCTCCTTCAGGTGTCCACTGTGTATATACAGCGTGTTTCCCAGGCAACGCTCACTGGTATTTGTAAATGATCTGTTCTCCATCTGAGAACTTTAAGGTACGGAATGCAGCTGCTTATGCTTTGCAACATTTGTAAATAGTTTTAAATATGCATGATAATCTCTGGCAGATTGCTTTACTTGCAGGATTTATGTTTTTCCTAACTTCTCCCTTATAAAATAATTTACCATAGCATCTCCTGCACATTCTTTCAAAATAAACAGAGAAGCTGCACGTTCTGAAATCCAGGATTTTAGAAGGAACAGTCAGAAAATGTAAAGTCTCAGAATGTCAGTAATGCTCATGTTTAGACTGCTAATCACTTACCCCCCAGGAGTGCTTTTCCCTCCCTCCTTATTCAATATGCCATATGTCAGCAATTAACAGTGAGTCAAATTACAGCTCAACACTGCTCATGCAGCTAGTAGAGTAGGCAAGAACCAAACTTAATCCAACAACTATTCATAAGTGCAATGCAAAGGGCAAATGGAAATTGGGTAGAAAATTATGGATGGTGAAATGTCAGTGTTATAAATTATTTTAGCTTCCAAGTTCTGGGAGGTAAAGAGGATCTCAGTAAATAATGAACTTTTCTAAAACTCTTTATGTTTTTACCAAAAAAAAAAAAAAAAGTATTTGAGACCCAAAA
Organism: Empidonax traillii; assembly: GCF_003031625.1. Taxonomy (NCBI): domain Eukaryota; kingdom Metazoa; phylum Chordata; class Aves; order Passeriformes; family Tyrannidae; genus Empidonax; species Empidonax traillii. Next base: position 10,438 of record NW_020955705.1, read on the forward strand.
GACATGACTGGAATTGGGACCCCATAGTGCTGATGACATTGGTATGAATGTCCAGGA
>NW_020955705.1:10759-106324 GCF_003031625.1 Empidonax traillii
GTTATAAATTATTTTAGCTTCCAAGTTCTGGGAGGTAAAGAGGATCTCAGTAAATAATGAACTTTTCTAAAACTCTTTATGTTTTTACCAAAAAAAAAAAAAAAAGTATTTGAGACCCAAAAGACATGACTGGAATTGGGACCCCATAGTGCTGATGACATTGGTATGAATGTCCAGGAAGATGTTCCACTTTGACCTGTCTAGTGTCATGTTCAAGGCGTGGTGCACTGAATAAAGAGAGGCATAAGAAGACATAAATGCGTTATATTTGTTTGTTTCTCAAGAAAAAGGTGGGTACAGATTGCTGTAGCCACATGAGAGCAGCTGAGACCACAAGAGAACTCTGCTGGACTCCATTCAAGGAGCAGATCTCATCTCACTCCAGTTCAGGATTTCCCGGTGATTTCTCAGAGTTGCCTTTAGATTTTTCAAATGTACACATGTGTGCCTTTGTGCATTAAATCTGTTCTCCTGGACTATTCAAAAGGTAAGTGATGAAGTATCACAGTCCAAATAATACTGTAAGGATTTAGAAAGGTAGTGATAACAGTAAGCAATAGTGATAGGTATAGGAGTTGCCAGAAGAAGATTAGTATTCTATGATTTCTTGGTTTCACACAGATTTCAGAATTAAAATAATATTAGACATAATTATTACTATCTCCCTGTCCTATTTTCTCAATGCCTAATTTTTACCAAATTAATACTGATTACCAAAAATCATCAAAGCAAAATGTGACACATCACCCTTGCAGACTACATTTTTATTCAGATTGAGACTTTCTACTATTGTTTGCGATGCTGTACAATTGACATTCGTAGGAGAAAATCTGAAAAGCCAAGAAATACTGTAAATGTATTTCAAACTTATCTGATGCCTGGCCCATCTACGATCTTTTGCAGAAGATTATATTTCAATCTCTCTTTTATTTTGCTTTCAGGAACCCGAACCAATATAATATTTTCTAATGTGAGTTTATTTCCAGTTCATCAGCTTGATTTACTAGATAGCAATCTAAGAACCACTATATGGATAGTACGATGTCCATCAAGTGTTATCTCAATTTTTTTCTATTTCTCTATAAGCCACTTACAATCTTAAGTGAAAGATTTCAAACATTTCATCCATTGTATTCTGAATTATATTTAACCTTGTACTTCTATCTTCCAGATTTTTAGTAAGTGTATTTCCTACACCTGAATCTATTAAAAAAAAAAAAAAGGTAAATGAAGAAACCAGATTAGAAAAAAATGTGCATAATTTCAGAAGTTCTCAACTCAAAATTTTTCAAATGTGATGAGTTGTAATATTCTAAACACAGTAGCATTTGCAGGACTGTTCTCTGACACACCTGGATTTCTCACAGATGTAGCCACCCCATTAAAATCTAGATTTACATCCCAGCTGTGATCAGAGATGGTGAGTTAACTTGTAGTGGGAAGATGACTGGGGGTAAAATAAGGGGAAACTTGGAAGTTACGTTCATGTTCTAACAGGAATTATAACACTATGGAAATCATAGGGTGTAATGAGTTGCTACTTACTGGGTGAAATACGGTTGACATGCATGAAATCTATTCTTTGATAATTCCCCCTAAACACAGCATACAACCTTAAGCACATGCTAAGAGGGAGAAAACACATAGAGTGGAGAAATTGTGGCCAGGCTTTGTTGTAATCCTTGCAGGGATTGGAATCCAGTGGTATCATGTAACCAATAAACTGCATAGCAGCTGTCAGCTGAGAGAGACAGAAGATGTCTTGCTGCTAAACCACCAATTGTGGTGAAAGTGCTTTCCTTGTATGAACTTGGTTCATTATAGTCTAATTGCAGTAATAATACACATCTCCATCCCAAAGTTACCTGCCTCCAAAGTACGACCACTTCTCACTGAGCATGTGCTCTATATTTTATTGACTATATCTTTAATAGTGAAGTGAGAGAATTTTACACCAATCAGCAACAAAAGTACGTATGACTAGAGTCACTCAAGCTCCATCTAAATGTAAAGAAATAGTACAATAGTAAGAATGGAGAGACATTAGAGAAGACTCCATTGTAACTTCTGGAATCAGTCCATGGGGCGAACCTGTCTTCTCCCTCGTAAGGATGTCTATTAGGCAAGAACTATATTCTATGTGTGCTAAATTATTATCTTGAGCTAGGTTTCATTGGTGGTTAGAGCTTGTCTATGTATTGCTTTAAACATGTCTTTGCAGTCAGTTGCTATCACAGGTAATCATCTTATCTTAAACTGTCTCAGTTTTCTATTATCAGTTTGTTTGTTAATAAACTATGTTATTCCATAAACTATTAGTTTGAGTCCTTCAAGGGTGCAGTCACCTGCAGCAGATAACATACTTGAGTAAAAGTGGTGAGATCTTTCTAAATTGTAATAAAGGATTTGACTCCAATCTGCTGTTGGCACATGTCCCTGAACGAGTTAGTTGAACTCTCCTTGGAAGAAGTGGACTGAAAAGCAGCTTTGAAGAAGGGGCCCTGGGTGTCCTGGTGGACACCAAGTGGAATATGAGCAAGAAATGTTCCTTTGCAGCAAAGAAAGCCCACAGCCTCCTGGCTGCATTAGGGAGAGCGTCACAAGCAGTCAAGGAAGAGGATTCTTCCCATCTACTCAGCACTAGTGAAAGACATCTGGAGTCATGGCTCCAGTTCTGGTTTCCTCACTACCAGAAAGAGATGGACTCACTGGAACAAGTTCAGAAAAGACAACAAAAATAATCAAGGGGCTGCAACATCTGATGTACAAAGAGAGGGTGAAAGAGCAGGGAGTGTTCAGCATAGAGAAGGTTCAGGGGATCTTAACCATCTCTATGGATACATGACGGAGAAGAGTACAGAAGATAAAGAAACCCTCTTCTCAGTGGTGTCCAGTGACAGGATGAAGAGACAATGGTCACAAATTAAAGCAAAGGTGAATGGTTAAACATAAGACAAAATGTATTTTGCTCAGGGTGATCAAGCACTGGTACATGTTACCCAGAAAGTCAGTAGAGTTTTCATCTTGAAGATATTCAAAATCTACCTGGACAAGGTACTGGGCTACTGTATCTAGTTGAACCTACTTGAGCAAAGGGTTGTACTAGCCATTCTCCAAAGATGACTTCCAACTTGATCCTAAGATTCTGTGTTGTCTTTTCTTTTAATAACATACATAAAGCTTTTTTTCCAATAAACTTTTGGCTTTCTAGATAAACATGTGTTTAAATTGTATTTTAGGATGCTGTATCATGTGCCTGGAGAAGGGGTGCTTCCATTGTATAAAAATATCAGCTTCAGCTGCAGAGCTTTCATGAAATCTGGTTGATAAAAGGGTTTATTTTCTTTTTTTTTTTTTTTTTTTTTTTTTTTTTTCATGTGAGAAGATTTTAAAGACTAAAGAAATGAATTCTTGTAAGTTTGTTACAGGGGTGGCATCGATGAAGAGTGGAGGAAAGAAAACCTTTACAAACTATGACCTCTGCACAAAAACTGAAAACTATGATTAATGTATTCAGCAGAAATATCTGAGAGTGTGACCTTTTTCTGTGTGGTTTTTGAACTGTTTTGTGGTTTTGTTTTTGTTTTTGTTTTTTTTTTCTCATGGAGAGTTTGCAGATTTCTTTTAAACTAAAACCTGATCCCTCAATCTCACTATTAAAAGGACCTGTGATATCTAATATATGACTAAGGCGTTTCAAATGAGTGTATGAGATGCTTAGTAAATCAAATACTGTTTTATTGAGGAACTGTCTCTATTTTTAACATTAAAGTTCTTCAGGTACCTGTGTATGCCCAGAAGTAACTCAGTGTTGTCATGACTCAGTGATTAATATATATCTTGGAAATGCTAAGATCAATAAAACAAGCACTTTTGGAGTGCATTATCAGATCAGAGCACTCTAATAATAATAAGGTGACCTTTATATGTTTTAAAAATGCATTTATGACAATCGGCAGTTAAAGACCTGCTTGAGCTTGAAATAGCATTTAGAACATTGTTTTCAAAAGCTGCTAATGACCTTAACTTCTGTAAATTTTTTTTATATAGTTTGAAACTATTTCTCCCACTAGTCTCTGTGAAATTCTATGGAAATTCAGTGGCAATGAGTTTCCGATTTAAATATATTCATATGAAAAATATTGTTCTTATTGTAAATATGCTACTCGATGATTTTGCAACAGCTGATTTCCATTTCTTCCACATTCTCTGGGGAAAAATAAATGTCCTTCTCCCTAGAATTCCTAATTTTATTAAACAACATCATATTCTTCTTCACTGGCTTTTTAAAGCCATAAAGTCCTCTTATTTATAGTTTCATCTAAAGTGGAATGTATTCCACATATCTGATAGTATTTGTTGCCTTTCTCTGTTCCTTTCTAACTCCACTGTAAAGTTTTTAGAAGAAGGTTGCCAAGAACTTCATGTAACATTTAAGATGTGGGCACACTACAGTTACACAATGATGCTTTTCTGTTTCATTCTCTACGCATTTCCTAATCCTCCCTACTGTTTTATTTACCAGTCACTCAACATGCAGTTAGTGGGGTAGATTTCAGAAAACAGTAATTTTAGGATTTCTCTTCTATTTGGTAATAGATAATTTAGAGGCAAGTGTTGTGCAAACTAGGTTATTTTACACTGGTGAGACCAGTTAATAAATCTACTGATAAACTCACACAACTTTTTATAGGCTCTGATTGATGTTCAATTCATGCAGCCCAGGTTTCCAACTAGATCTGTGTCATAATTTCTCTCAATTTAAACTTATTTACTTCTGCTAAAATAGTCTATGGAAGAACCTTCCCAGTTTGTCCATTCAAACTAATCCTAGTTTCTTTAAACTTTCCTGTAGGATTCAGAATGTAACAAATGATCACTTTCCTCTTTGCCAGAGGAAGGTCAAACCTAGATTTGTAATTCCCAAGAGGAAGAACTCCTACTACATCCTCTTAAATCAGTCCCACCTTGCATGAAATTATTAAAAAAAAAATTTCAGGTCCAAAGACAGTGCCTTAGCAAGACCCAGAGTGACTGTGAGCCATGACTATAGCACACTGAGGAAAACATATCTCTGTATTAGTGAAATACCTTCTGTCAGCACCAAGGTCAAAATCTTATGAACCTTTTCTTGTGAAGGATGTATTTTGCTTCTCTTTTGCTATGAGAGTTTATGCTCCAGTCACTTAGGAGACTTTACATGTTAGAGACAGCTCCAGTACCTGATGACATTAATCCATATGTACTGTTTTATTCCCAGTGGTGTGGGCAGTGGAGTGTCTGCTGAGCTTTCAGATTTAGATCTAGTGAGGTGTTTCTTCTGTGGCTCAGTCACGCAGTGAGCAGTAACAAAAGGATTTTCCAGTTAAAAACATGTTGATGTTTTTCAGTTTGAAGCACTAATTTAGAGGAAGGCAGTAGCCAGTTAATTGAGCTATCCTACTTTGTTATTGAGATGACAAACTAATTTTTATTAATGATCTTATTTTTTTTGCAATATAAGATTAGTGTATGTATGATGTGTATTCATTCAATGCATCACATGAAGGCATCTTGACAGTAGTAGGAAATACTTCTCACTTTTCATCCTATACTGCCAAGTAGCTTGTCAAAAAGCTTTGTGAATAAAAATTGATGTAAAGTTTAATGTCCCTATAGAAAAAAGTGATGAATTATTTGAATGCTCATAAGAGTTGAAGTACAGATAGAACATAGACCATCTAGGCTGGAATTCTCTCTCCAGTAATGATCAACACCAGATGCTTCAGAGCAGATAAATGAATATATTGGAAAATCAAAGAAAAGTATTTTCTAAGCATATTTCTTCCTAACCTTGTACACTTTTTATTGACTTTGTCTTATAGTGGGGTATTTATACATCTGTTCAGTTATTGTGGAGATTTTTTTGGGGTAACTGGATTTTCTTTCCACCTGTGAAAACATTCCAGTCTTTGGGAATCTTAGTAACATCTTAGTGCTGTATACGGCAAGACATCAAATATGTCAATTTTTTGCATAGTTCAGTTTTGTTCTGTCGGAGGAAAAAAAGCATTCTGGGTCCAGCCCTGTGAACTTCAGATTGCATGGAATATGTTTTTAATAAACTCCTGAGAAAACTAGTTTTGAAACTAGTATTTTGGTACAAATATACTATATTTTTTTTCAGGAAAGAGAATGATTCTGCCTGTTTCCAGCATTTTCTATTCTAGCAAATTAGCGGTTTAGTGTTTTGTCAACTTCTAATATAACTACTCTGATACATTGTTTCATTGGATTAGGATTAAGTTTTTTCCCTTGAAGTCTTGCCTGACAGTTTTTGCTAGTGTTAACTGTATTGAATAAATCTTTGTGTGGGAGATTTCTTGAAACTATGTTACAGTGTCCCATTTGTTATCGTATGGCCTAATTCAGTTTAACTGTCTTTGGGATCTGAAAAATCATCACCATCATACTGGTTTCAACTCATTTAAATTATAGAAACTGTCTTTGCTCTCTTATAGAAAAATACTAAGAGGAGTGTCTGGCAGATGCATGTATGTAAATTCATGATCATCCTAATATCTATGGTACTTGGCTTAGTTTTATACAGGCATGTGGCTTGAAATGTCCACTGTAAAGAGAGACAGGACCAGTCAAGAAAGGAATTCATAGAGCTTCACTCTGGAAACTGTAGACAGAATGGTTTGAAGGACAATCTTTGTTTTACACAACAAAGCTTGGGTTATGCAACCTCACCTGGTTTTCCAACATACAGTTGGAATACCTTAATAAAAATGGTAATTTTTAAAGGGTCTTAAAGGGTAGAAGTCCAGGAGCTTTTCCTATCCTGGGTAATTCAGAAAATAGTATTTTCTGTCCTAATGCCTGCTAATGAAATTAAATAAGTACTGACTTTGTTCTTAGTTTGATTCCACATTTCATCCTTCATGTGAACTTTGATTACTTTTCAATAGATTTTATTTGTCAAAGTTCAATGATTTATGGAAAGAAAAAATATTGAAAAACATTTGCAACACATGCATGGCACTACTCAGCTGAGCAGGGAAAAGGCCTGGGCTCCTGGGAAAAATTTGCCCTGTGGACAATCTCTTTCTCCTGTAAAGAGAACTGTGTTGGTGACACCCAGAGAGAACTGTGGCAGAAAGGATAACTATTTGGGAATTGGTCTACATCAAATTTTAAGAAGTCCATAGGGCTTCTGGGCATGATTCTATGAGTATTTTGGCAAATGAAGGACTCAGAAGGTATAAATTGTCGCACTCCAGCTGACAATACAGAGGAACTAATTTCCCTTCAAGTAGTGATTGTGTTTCCATGCATGAAAACCACACTCAGATAATCCAAAACTCTAAAAGTACCATTCCTTGAGATTAAATTATTGGACAACCTTCCCTCTCAGACAACAATAGCTACTTGAATAGAATTCCATTTTATACTGAAATCAAAGCAGACCTGCTGGATGAAAGTCAGCTTCCTATTACATTTACTCTTATTGCCTGAGCACTTTTGCTGAATCATAGGGGCTTCTACTCATACCCCAGGAGTCACTCATGTAGTAATTCAGAAAAAATGCCTTTTCACAAGAAAGTGAATGTTTGGAAATATTAAACTGTCATGAACAGAGGTGGAATTTCTCCAGGGACTTCAAGTGCACACTTATTGCCCTATGTACAGTTTAAAGCATTACATTGTTACTTTTTTCCTCTTCTTCTTCTTTTCTGAAGGCTGCTGACTATTTGATTTTTTTCCCTCATTTATCATTCTACCACTGCTTGGGTTGACAAAGTCTATTAGTTCCTTCAAAACCATTCAAATTCATGATTTTATGACATGCTCTGCTCCATAACACCTCTTTTCTTCTACTTCTTCCTAATAAAATTTTGCTAGAATCAGTCTGGTGAAAAACTTCCTGAATATAATTTTCCAATAAGTAGTTTCTGGTTTATCAAATTGAAGCAAAAGTACGTCTTTATGAAATAGTAGTTTAAAATAGAAACATACACAACAAACTTAATAATCCCTGAAGCAATATCAATGAGGCCTAAGTAGAAGGGTTAAATCACAGTTACTTTGCTTGTATTTTTATTAGATCTTACAGGTTCTTACAAGCAATATAACAGCAAGCTTAGCACAGTTTGGATGGAGGAAATCCCAAAAAAGGGATCAAGAAAGACTCAGTGTGGAACAGTTTAGAACTAATAATTTCCCAAGAGCTGCTGGGTCAAAACCTCCTCCCAGAAACAAGCTTGGAACAGCTGTCTCAGCAGTGCTGTAACTTCTTTCCCTTCCCTCTCCCATCACCCTTAACCAAACCTTAGAGACGTAACACTGAGCTGTGATAAAGTCGTAGCCACACCTCGATGAACACTCATTGATGAGCACTGGCGAAATTTGTTCTCTGCAAGCAAAACATGTTTTGCCCAGCAATCCTGTGCATGTAAATCAGGTGTGACCCTCTGGCCATTTAAGTACAACACCAGCATGTTCTCTACATAATAATCCCACAAGGCAGTCAGAGACCCTTGCAGTGGTTTCCATCAATTCTTGCCCCCTCTAAATTTCATATGACTCCTCCTTTCTGAGGTTCAGGTTCAGTGTGGCTGATCTCTGAAAGTCCAGTTCTGTAGGAGGGATTCCTGAGGCAAATGCAGGAAAATTTTGTACTACTTTCATAAAATCTGCAGGAACATAAGGACTGGTGGCACTGAGAGCCCCTCAGAAGTGGAGACTGAGACTTCATCTGTCAACTTCACCAAGAACTCCGTAAATTCATCTCTCATCTCCAACCCAGGCAAGGCCACTGGGAGTGCTGACTGGTATCATGCACAGCTCTTCTCAATAATGACTGGGAAGGTTAGGGAGACCCTCAAAACTGGGCAAATATTATTCCCATCTTAAAAACAGGTCAAAAAGAAAATCCTGTGACTGATCCAAATTTGTCACCCTCCTTTTGATTCTTAAAAACGTCATAGAGTGTGTCCTCTTGAAGCACATTTCTGAGAGCACAAAGGCAGTTTTACTTGGGAACAGTCATCATAGTTGTGCCAAGACCTTGCCTGGTCAGCCTTTTTATGACAAAGTGACTGGATTTGTGGATGAGAGAAGAAAACTGAATGTCATTTAGCTTGAGCTAATCAAGTTTTCCAACAGTCCTTCACGGTATCTTTTTTTTATTGAAGCTGAGAATTTACAGTCTAAATGTAGTTATGGGGTGGTATTACTGAGTGTCGTTAACATACGGGGTGATTCCCTTATAGAAATATGATGTACACATTGATAGTTTCTTTTTCCTCATTGTAGAATCAACTTGGTGTCTTTCTTATATGTTTGCTGAAAAGTTTTTATGCCTTTACCCATTCTTCATTGGTCTGTAGATCCAAGTTAAATTCATATTTGGTATATATCATGCTTTTTTTTGTATAGTAGTTACTATTTCTTTATTCTCTTTATTTAGCATAAAATCAGTTTTGTGCTCCAGGTCTGCATTTCTTTAACTGACCATAGATGTGCCATCTACAGGCACAGGGTCTCCAGAGCCAGTTCATGTCTCATTTGTTGTCAAATCATGCCCGTTCTCCTGTGAACCACATCCATTCTCTCCACCTTTTAATGTTTCCTCTGTCACACTAGGCCTATATTTCCCTATATTTATCCATTCTTTTAATGTCATAAGCCCATGATGGTACTGTAAGAAGACCAAAAAAGGGAACAGGTTGCTCAGAGAAGCTGTGGATGCCCCTATGAGTGTTCAAGGCCAGACTGGATGGTGCTTTGAGCAACCTAGGCTAGTGGAAGGTGTCCCTGCCCATGGCAGGGGTTTGGAACTAGATGATCTTCAAGATTCCTTTCAACCCAACTGTTCCATGATTCTATGAAAAGTAAAACAAATTAGCCACAGACTCCTGATCAATGAGAAAAAATGCTGTAACAGCTAAAACAAGTAAAAGAAAGCTGCAAGCACCTCAGGGAAAGTTTAGAGAGCAAACATGAAAGCCTCAATCCTAAGACCTTGCAAATTCAGTACAAAGTTTATGGTTTGCTACTGACAATGGCTTGTTATTGTATTACAGGGTCATAGGGTTAAAATTGACGTGCACTTAAACAAGAGATGCGTAGAATAGATACATGGAGAAACTTGTTCCCTATGAAGACAGCTGGGGCAAAGAAGGGGATGCCCAGAGATGTTTGGCTACCTTTGTCTATGAGATTTTTCAAGACTGAAAAAGATAATGTCTTAACCAGCCTGGTCTGATCTCACATCTGACCCCACTCTGAGCAGGAGGTTGAACTGGAGGTCTATTTCCTGCCTTGTCCAGCCTGAACTGTCCTGTGAGACTGCCCCAGCTGCAGGTGGGCAGCCCAAGGATTCCTTTAAAGACCAATGTGATAGCAGCAGGCATTGCCTAGACAATTCTTCCACAAGCCTGTGATGTGGAGCTCAGCTCTGTGGTTTGTAGCTGTGAGGAACAATCTGAAAGGATGACTCCATTATCAGGGCAGGAGGAACCATGGCAGATCTGCACAGTATTTGGAAAGCAAAGGCTCTCAGAAGCATGCATGGTCACATGCCTTTGGTTTGTTCCTGTCTATTTGCTTAGCACATTTCTTTTCACTTATTTGACAACCTTTCACCTGCACTGTCTGCATTATTTGACAGACTATAATATATAGAATGTTTTATTGACCTTCTGAGAGCATTTGAGGCCTGAAATGGAGGGCAGAAGGCTATTAAACTTAATTCATGTTTACTGTAACAACAGCTGTTTCAACTGCTTTTTTAATGATATTTCTCTGAGCCATCAGCACCAGGGCACTCTTAAGAAAAGGTCTTTAAAAATACTTATATTCTGAGTGGACTTTGAAGGGTTTAGTTCATTCCTTGTCAGCTTTCTGTCAGTGCCCTGTGACAGTAACAAGCTTATCCTGGTAAACACGGGTGGCCTCTTTGAAAATAATGCCTCATTCTAGACTCTGCATATTTTGACTTCATCCCAGGATGAAGACTGGCTTCTTACATACATCAGTTATAACGTTAGGAGTGCATAGAAAGAGGCTATTCTATCGCTTTTTCCAGACGGAAGTAAAAAAGAAAAAAAGACCCAAATCCTAGAAGGTTTTATTAATTTTTCCTGAATAATTTATGTTTATGATAAAAGGCGGCAGGACAATCTGGTGTTTCCTACTGGTTAGAAAAGTAAGTTGGCTATAAGGCTGGAGGACAAAATGTAGGAGATAATGACTTGCAGTGGAAAAGAAATATGACTTTGCATAGGGGGATAAAGAATGCAGTGTTTTAGGGCAACCAAACTAGACATTTAAATAATCAAAGTGCTTGGGTACCAGTCAATCTTGCCAAGGTAGATACAGATGGCCTCATTCATAGCCTTGCTTCCCTGCTATCTCTAGCCATGGCCAGGCAGGACCCGTGGCAGAGTCCAGCCTGGCTGCAGCACTTGGACTGGCAGGATAACCTTCCCCTTTGCGCACACTGGTAAATTCACAGCAAGCCACTGTGAACCTGACAACATTTTCTACCTGGCATCAACCTTATTGATGAGAAGTTAATACAGCAAAGTTACTGAAGATGTCTAATGGTAATAATGGACTCAGGTGGACCGCTGTGGACAGGGGTTCATAGGGTTGCATATGAGTCATATGTCCAACAGCTCCGTGTGCCATTGCAGCAACGGTGATACAGAAAGTGATTATACACCATAATAATGTCATAGTATGAACACTGATGTCATGAGGCATGTGATAAGTGCCAGCATTATCAGGTTACCCTACATGGAGAGCACCTGCTAGGTACTTCAGGTACTAAAACTTCTGGTCAAAAGCATAGAAGATATGGAAAAGGATGCCGAGCTCTGCAAGAAGACAAGCATGTGAAACGCATGATCCAGGAATCCTGCTAAGCCAGACACAAAACTAGAAATGTTTTGTATGCTTGACTTTGCAAGAGAAAACACCAATGTTATTTAGAAAGAAGAGAAAATGGTGTTTCCCTTGAAAATCATTTTGTCAAAACGCTTTTCAGTCAGCCCTTCATAGCTGTGAGACCTCAATTTGCTATAATGCTCTCTTTTAACAGACAATGGTGGAAAACAAGCTCCTCTCCTGCAAGAATATCCAAGCATTCAAGATATTGTTTCATTTCCAAACAGAGTAATTGCTGTTTTTCACAAAAGGAAATTACATGGTTCGGGATCATACATCATATCCCCTTTCTTCCAGTTGTTCATTCTTTTGGGGTTGCTCCTAGTCAGACCCCACCCCTAGGAGCCACAAGAAAAATTCCCAGTAAAAGCCCAGACTGCAGGAGTGGCTGAATGAGTGATGGGAAACCCTACCTTCTTCTTTCTCTGGACAGGGAAAATCATTTGTGTGGGAGTGCCTGGGGGTCCTAATATCAGGTGGGCTGCTCTGGGGCTGTGGACTTGGGACCATTCAACTCTGGGGTAGCTGAAGAATACCCATCAGCCCTGAACTTCTCAACCTGGTTTCTGGGATGGGAAAAGTATCTGCCTGCCTCCAAGGCCACCCAACAAACAGGGGAAGCGGCAGGGAAGCCCATTAGCAAGGCAGGGCATGGCACCACATGCTGCCAGACCAGTACCTACATCTTCACCTACAGCCGACCAGTGCATGCAGGGTGATTGGTCAGGCTGGAACTGCTATTTCTGAACTGAGAAATATTGTCAGAACGTTTGTGGTTTGCTTTTCCCACTGACATTAGGAGGAGAGAGATGGAAAGTGTTTGTGATGGAGCCTTGACTAAGCATTATTGAATGATTTCATATTTTCAAGGAAATAATTCCCATAAGGATGTTCTCCTTGTTATCATACATTAATCATTCACCAGAACTGAGGGAATATCTCTGTGACAAAATTCAGTATTGTGCAGAAGCTGTGATGGAAATCAGTATATTCCCACCTGTGGGGCAGACCCCTTGGCTAATTGTCAGAGTTTATGTATGTACATATGGGAAAGAGGGAATATGTCATGAACATGGTGCATTGAGAGCTCCTGTGTGACTCTGGCTGAGAGCAGTTTCTAAGATATTAGCAGAGAGAAGGGAGAGAGTGAGTTTGAACAAACAATTTTACTACATAATGTCACAGATTAACCTCAGACACATATTTTCCCAATGAAGTGAAAGGAATTTAAATGTCTTCCCAAGACAAGAGTGGAAAACAATGCCCATGGATCTTATACCACATCTTGTCAGGTTGACAGAAGCAGGAACTGAGAAAGTTGCTGGTTTTATCTTCTTTGTCAATCCTTTCAGCTTGTCATCCTGCAGCTGTGAAGATCTCCTTTCTCTGACCTTTTACCTAAGGAGTTTTAATCAATGGACATAATTAACTGATGTAGCTTAAGCAGGTATAATGCAGGGTAGGTTTGTATTGCTATTAGGAGGAGAAGAGACCTGGAAATTGTGAAGGATGCTGTGTCTAAGAGGAATTTTAAAGACAATGAGGTTCCGAAAATTAGGCTAAATTATCACTGTTAAGTTTGCAACAGAGCTATGGAGAATTCTGAGATTTGAGAATGGTTCCAAGAATAAAACTGCAAGAATTTATAGCGTGCATAACTGCAGACTTTTCTTCAGAGTCCTTCACAGAGATGCCTGTGTGAGAAGATGCTGACAGTAAAATTGCCAGCACCTTCCGTAGGGATGTTACTGTTAATAACAGGTGCTGCTGCTAGCAAATTTCATCTCTTTATTCCCCATCAAACACAAACCAGAAAACATGTAAACTAAGCTAGACAGAAGCAGTGACTTCTACTAGCAGAGTACCCATGTTAGCTAACTCCCACGCCTGAAACTGCTCTGGAAGGCTTACATTTCTGACAGCGTTTGTGACTCTTCATGGATTTGGTGTCTGGAATTGAAGGAAAGGTAAAGCAAGCTTGTATATCACTAGCAGTAGATAAAAATAAAGGTCAGCAAAACAGGAAAGCTAAAACTGTGTATACTAAAATCAGCAAAATTCTTCACCCATCTCACTTCTGCAGGCCCTCCCACAAACATTTCCATCTGTGAAAATATAACATTTCTTGTAAAAAATACTACTTACAAAATAAGCAAGCATAAATAAATCTGGAAGCATATAATTAAAGTCGTGATCTGTTTCTTTACCCATGTAATTTTAATTTCTCATTCTTATTCCTAAGGAGCAAATGCCCACTCAGTTTTAATCTCTTTAGCTTCATTCTTTTTACCCCAATGTGGAAATAGTTCTGTAGCTGTATGCAGCTGGTATACATGTGGACAGACGTATATTAACTTTCTTCAGAGAGATTTATATCAAAGTACTGGAGAGCCCTATATTTTTTCACATAATGTAATTTATTGCAGTCAGGGAAAAAAATTATATAGAAAGAAGCCATATTGGATTCCCAACAGGGTGTTGTAACTTTTGTACAAGCCTATATAATATACTGGAAATTTGTATTTTTCTGTGCTGGAAAGCAGCCAGAACTAGTAATGCTTTGTTGAATAATGTTCTGTGGCTCTATACTTATAATCCATGATGAACTGATTTCTGGTGAAAAAATGGAATATAACCATTGGTGTACAAAAAATAAAACCCCCATGTTCATACGTGGGGAAGAGAATGGAGGAGGACTCATAGAAGAAACCTGAGGCCGCGTGGGGAATGGAAGTGGAGGCAGGGAGGAAGCTCGTGGTTGGGAAGGAAAGGTTGTATAGTACATGGTGGCATTGAAGAGAAGGCAAAGGGAAGCATTGGGGCAGGGGTGGCTCAGCAGGGGTGAGGGCAGAGGTCACAGTCAGGACCCTGAGAGGAAGGGGCAGCAGGGGTAAGATTTGGTGGGGAGAAGAAGAATGGGCTGTGCCCATCTACACAGGATGCAAATCTGCCATTAGAGACCTCAGCATAACACACTGGTGTTCTGACGCTTCTTTCCCTTTGAGGGCTAGCTGTTCTCACCTTCACACTGATTCAGCTGGGCAGGAATAGTTTTGGTTGTCTATAGTATACTGGTGTTATTTCACTGGTTATGACACAGCATATCTTCTTTGGTAAAAGGCCTTAGTAAGGGAAAACATTTATTCCAGTACAATACTGTTTTTTAAAGGGGTAGAAAGATGCTCTTCATATGTAAGATATATATTTATGTGTATTTCTGTCTGCCTGACATTAGAAACAATGAATTTCTATGCAGGCACAAACATTCATGGCCATTTTCTCCTTTGGTTAACAGGGGACTGGAAATCTTTGGTCTGTGGGGAAAGTAGTTGGTGGAAGCAGGGCTCTGGTAAGAAGGCTTTGACAACAAACTGGCACAGATAAATTCTTCTGCAATCCTCCCACAGGGTGGAAAGGGCTTTTTTCCAACCAGAACACATATTCTTTAACAGAAGTACCTAATGGGAAGATGGCAAATAAGAATCTGGAAAACAGACTCAGTCACCTTTCTCTCCATGCTGTTTCAGTCCTTCTCATGTTTTTGTGGTTATTGTATTTGAATTTGTTGTCCTGCAAAGAGAATATATGTACCTCCCCAGTGACAACTAATGGAGATTCTCCACTCAGCCCAGCTGGGAGGATTCAGTGCTTCTGGAGCTAAAGATTACAGGTTTGCTCTACTGTGTGTAGCTTAGCAGGTTATTTTTTTCTTTGTCATTGAAGGCCTGCATCATTACAGAAGCACAAATTGTTGTATATTGGTAGTTAATAATTGACTTTTTTCTGTTCATTTGAGAGGGGCAAATAGACTCAAAGAGACTATAAAACTTCCTGATTTTCCTTCTTCTGGAACAATCCCTCTCACCATTTAATCTCAAATGAAATTTTAAGAAGATTATGAAGGGAGAAGAAAAAAAGCATTCAAAAACAGTCAAAAAGAATAACAAGATTTAAAAGGTAAGGTGGCTAGTGACAGAGAAAAAGGAAAACATTAAAGTGCACACTAAAGGTGGTCAAGCAGACTTAGGTGCAAAAATGGTAGCGAGGGCAGAAGGATGTGTATTTGTTTAGTGTCCTGGTGTTAAAACTACAGTGTGCAGCAGTGTAAGACTGTGATTCACTGGCCTCTCAGGAAAGCTGAATCCACATCAGCTGCCTGCAGCAGCATGGGGAAAGACTCTGCTCAGCCCCTGTAGGGAAGATACAGCATTTTGCTGAAAGTTGGGAACCCGGGTTCATAGTTACTCTGCCAGTCTCAAAGCAAGGATTTAAGCAAAACATTCATTGTTTTTAATACTTGTTGAAGTATTAAAGAATAAATTAAGGAAAAAAAAGTCAGCAATTTGATGGGTCCTATCATGGATAGAGAGGATTTGGGAATCTGTTGAGACATTATTAAGCCCAGAACTCTGGGTGTTTTAGAGACTTATGATGGAGACAGTTATTGGCTATCACTGAGAGACTGAACTGTTTAAATGTCACGGAAAGACATTCTGATGAATTTTAATTCAGGAATGGGATAGAAAATGTGTTATTGAAGTCTTTACTATGAAGAAACAAAATATCATGGTCAGTGAATTACTTTTTTGGGGTGTTAAAATTAGAAAATATCAAGTAAAATTAGCAAAAAAACATGGAACTAATTGCATTTCACATTTTTTGATGTAAACATTTTGTAACATTTGATGCTATATTATAAAATGTTTCAGTTTGGAAAAAATCTTATTTTCCAATGAAAATAAAAATCTATAAAAATTGTTTGCATAATGTTTATTTAGTACGGCTGAAGTGAAGAGAATAAGCTTTTATGTCTCTTTTTCATGAGAGGAAAACAGAAAATGGAAAAATGGTGATCACCCTTCTCTGTTTATCATATACAACCAAGAAACAGTATTTATGCTAGAGGACTATTGGAACAATTAGTGTTCACAATAACAATCGTCACTGGCTAAAGCAATGTAGAAGTTTTTTGTCTGTAAATCATTTTACACAGCTTCACCTGAGAGGAATTGAATCAAAGGATAGTTCAGAACAGACTGCTCATTGCTAATTTATTTGATAGAGTGGCTGCAGGTTTGTTCTTTGGATTCTGTTCTGACATGATGAAACCTTGTTTCTGCATTTTTAAATCCATTTACATGAAATGTTTAAGGTACTTACTGCCTGTTTGTCTCAATAAAACAATGAAGGTTGCTGATCGGGTTGGGTTATGAAGAATGTCAGCTGACAGAGAGTCATTTTTCATATTGAACAGCCATTTGGGGAAAAAAAGAGAAGGAGAAAAAAAACACTCAGCTTGCAATGTAACTAGAATTCCCTGTTCCTTTGCTAGTTTATAGTGGGTAAATAGCTTCTAGAAACTGATTCCCTTTGGTCTAATTCTATTGTTTCTTGAGCTAATAAAAATACTTGCAGAAACAGCAGGAGTTATAATGCCTGTTCTCTTAGTTCTTCACTTGATACAGTCTCTTATACTTCCTAATATTTGTAAATATAGTAGAATTGATTATGTTTTAATAGTTAAAGATTTTTTTATTGTTGTTTTGATAGCATAATTATATTTTCCAAGGATTACAACTTGACTATCAACTTTCATTTGTGTTGGAATCTTGGCCCCATGATTTTTAAATGGTGAATGAATGGGGTGCTTTTAATTTTATATTGCTGATCAGAACTATCTGATGGGGTCCTCTTAGTACAACCTCATTTATAGTTGCATTTTTTTCTGTAAATCTTTGGGAATGGAATGTGCTTTGCTCCAAGGGCTAATTTCTTGGTTAGTCTGGAGAGGTCAAGAAGGCTTGAAGCTTTCCTGTGGTGCACTCCCATCCAGAGGCACCACTCCTCTGACAACTCAGGTTTAGGCAGAGCGTGATTTCCTCCAAGCACTGTCAGATACTTTTTGCTGAGAGAACAGATGAAAAATAGACTTGAGCTAATGATGCCTAGGCTACACATTCCTCAACAGTAGCAGAAATCCCTTCTGTTCACCTGGTTATCTCCCTGCCAGTGGCCTATCCCTAGAGGCATCTTTTCATAGGTAATACAGGATTTGAATATGCACACTTTTTTAATGACCTGCCCTCTCCCACCTTGAGAACCTTGTAAAAGTGTTATAAAGAGATTTTTCTGCCTTGCCTGATTGTTTCTCACAATTGTTTCTCTCACCTTTTCAGCTGAAACATGTCTTGTTCTTCCCAGTTAGAAGACTGTGATTTTCCTTTCCTACATAGCACAAGTAATTGCTTATTTTCACAGTCTCAGCTGATATTTACCACTGCGGGATTTACCTTCACTCCAGCTACTTTTCATCTTACTGTGCAATTAAAATATTATTTGAATTTCCAAGCTAAACTTTTCAGCTGCTCTTTTATACCATTTTTATAGCAGTGCTCTTAAATTCCAGACTGACCCATCATTTTTTTCCCCCTATCTATTGTCATTTCTCCCTTTGTTAGCACATCAAAGGCAGAGAGGCTTTTTAAAATAACTTTTCTGACATATGGTAGGCTGGTGTTTGGAGAGATTGTTAAGGTTCTTAAAATGCAGTTTGATCTATAGGACTGTACTTGACAGTACTCATGTTCTTTAGGAAATATTAGCATTTTTATTTTTTATTTGACTGCCTTCACCATTGGATACTCCAAATGACCATATTACAACACATTCTCACATATCAAAGAAAGCAAGAATATAGATGTTCCTGCCTGCCCACTACAACAGGACAGGCATTAGGAATGAGACCCATCCTAGACTTAAGAATTTCAATAAAGGTCTATTGGTTTAGACCTTGATCCACCATCAGTAGTGCTCTACTTCTGAAGGTGGCACTAGGAGATTTATTCTAGGAAAAGCACAAGAGTCTGGCCACCATGTGGTCCACTCTCCTTGTATACCACCAATATCCAGTTAAAAAAGAGAAAGGAAAAGAGAATGGAAAAGAGAATGGAAAAGGAAAAGGATAAGGGAAAAGAGAAAGAAAAAGAAAAAGAAAAAGAAAAAGAAAAAGAAAAAGAAAAAGAAAAAGAAAAAGAAAAAGAAAACGAAAAAGAAAAAGAAAAAGAAAAAAGATCAGAATGTTTCACTTTTCATACTGCTGTGAGTGCAAAATTTTATGTAGCTGGAGTTATAAACACCAAACTCCAACATTATTCCTGTAGCTCTACTCCAGAGCATGTCTTTTATGTGAAACTACAAAGTTAAACTAGGGAAAGCTTTGAAAGCAAAAGAAAATGCTTTTGAATACTTGGTGTTTTCTACATAATTTTAAATATTACTCAAAATTTCAAAACTTCCCTTAGAGACATTCTATCTAATCATGAGCATTATTGAGCAGAAACTTATTATTTTCAGATTCAGTGACAGTGCTATCAGCACCTGAACTTTGTCTTCTTCAATATGCAGAAAAAACAATTGGAGGGACTTTGTGAGTCTTGGTAAATATATTCTAATCTTTCCCATTTTGGCTTCACTTCCTACCTTCTACTCTCACAGAGATGTCTACACTGGCTTTTCAGTGTCACAAAATTTCTCTGCATGTACCAGCATGTAGCTCTGAAGCCCCTTAAACTATGCCCTTTGCATGCACAAAAAACATTTGCCTTTTTCAGCCGTTTCAGATTTTCAGGCAGATTTCCTCGTTTGGTGCCAAGAGGGAAGAAGCTCACTGATATTGTCTCAATTTGTGGATTTCAAAAAGCTGGTTTCAAAAGGCAGGCTATTCATATCCCCATGCCAAAACTTCTAACTCTTCCAATGATAGTATGTGTAAATTGAAGTTAGGTAGCATCCTTATACCAGCCCAGAGAAATGTTTGAAAATTTCTGTTGCCTAGTTGTCTTTGGATAGAGTGCTATTTGACTAACAATGGCCTTATCTTAGAAGAGCCTATTTTTTCAAATATGTTATCTGATGCATTTCAAAGGCTGCCTCATAAATTATTTGATCATTTTCATGGATCATATCATGGAGTGGTGGAATCTGTATTTAATAAAGAAGTGATCTACGGAGAAACAAAAGGATGCTCATTTAAAAAGCATAAATCCTTTCCTCAAGTTTTTAGACAGAGGAATAACAAATATATATGATCACCACCTGTATGAAATGAAGAACTTGGCTGATGGAGAAGAGGAAGACAGGATAACCACAACTCCATTTTGAATCAAAATATTCGCTTTATTAACTTTAATCTTGTGATATTTTCATGTTTCCCTAGAAATCTAAATTTTATGGCAAAAATAATGGTTTTATCACTAGTGCTAAACCTAAAATTAGTATCCTTATATGGCCAAATAATGTGGTGTTGAAATCACTGTTTGTACATTCCTAAGTATCTGCCAATATGTAAATAAAACAAAATATTCTAAGCAAATAAAATATATAAGCAAACAAAATATATAAGCAAAATTGGTTGTTAACTTAGAAACTTTCTGAAATATTTAACAACCTGTATTTCTGGCTGTGAGTTCCATCATTACATGGAACTATTACATATCCTATTAATTAAAATAGATGTTTCTCATGGGTAACTCTCACCCATATATTTTTAACTATGCCTTAAATAGCTGTGCCATTCACCCCACTGTTTGTGGATGGGAATTTGATTTTCTTTTCTCTCATGATTTGGACCTCATTAGACCTTTTAAAGAGAAATAGGATTTTTAATGGAAAGACTGAGATCTAAAAAAAGGCAAAATATTTTGATGAAATTATTTCTTTTGGAAATGTAATGAGAACAATTGTACATCACAATGTGTGACCTAGGCAGGTCTCCAGTTCTGGCTAGGCTTGTGCAACATGTGTGCGTCTGCCTCTGCAGTTACACAGGTAAGAGGAAAACCTCTGAATCAATTAGTTTCTGAGATCTGGTACAACCACTCTGCTCAGTAATCCCAGGTGGGGAAGCCCAGACCCTCTGGTTTCTCCATCTATTCAGCTCCCACAGCCTGAGGCACGGTGCCCAAATATCAGCCCCCGAAAGCTTAAGTTAGAAGGCATGTTTTCAGGGGTAAGCTTCAGCATCTGTGGCATGTCTCACTACATCTCCCTTGTCTCAAGTGTGGCCTGGGAAACTTGTGTTTGAACCTGAGGAACCAAATGGGTCTTGAAGCCTGGGGTATTCATTTCTGGAGCATTCAGCACGTACTGTCCTCATGTCATTTTCTATCACAAAACCAAAGACTCAGATTAATAGGTCTTGTTAGAACCATTCCTTATGGATCACTAGTGGAAATCAAGGACTAAGGTACACATCATGTTTGCATCCAAGACAGCAGCAGAATCCTGTCAGATGCAACACAGTACCTAGAGCAGCTCTGTGTCCTTGGGGTGGTAGCTGAAGATCAGAAGGATTTCCCTTGAGCATCTGAAATGGCTTCAACCACATGAATTTTGTCTCTGGTGAAGACTGCATGGCCTGGGGAGCAGCTCATCTCAAGGTGGACAGTGATGGCTCAGCTTCACTGAAGAGATCTGGTCATCCAATATCATCTACCTTTGGAGTCTTAAATTTTGGTAGGTTAGCCCCATTGGCAGATGAGGATTTGAAACCCTTTCCACACACTCAGTGGTTCCTAATGGAAATGTTGTAGGCTTTTGCTTCTGTGAGCTTCCTTCAGTTTTCGCATTTCAGTGGGAAAGTCCAAAGATTATATCCAAGCGAGCCATGTACTTGCAGACTTTGTGTTACCTGTGTCCCTTTCTTGCTTTCCCAACTGCTCATGACCTCCTTGAGGCCTCTTCCAGTGGGGAGACCAGAGAGTTTTCAGGAACATCATCTGAAAATAGAGGGATGAAGTTCAACTCTTCCTCTTTGCCGTACAAGTCCTTTCCCTATACTGGGATAGCCAGGGATGCAAAACATGATTTTGAAAAGTATATGTACTTAAATATCCATCTCTGAGTCTTTCTTATTCTCCTCCCTGGATGGGTCATATTTTACGTTACTTATGGAGAGATGACATTGAACAGCAGTGGCAACTTCCTCCTAAGAAAGAATATAATGACAAAGAATTGAGAAACAAGAAAGGGTCATATGGCAGTGATGTGCTCTATGAATTGGTCTTAAAATTATTTCAGAAGGGGGAGGAGAGAAAATTAAACTTGTCGATCTTTATTTCTCTGCAACATAATTGCAAGAGCTAGTTTAGGTTAAAGCATGCCCCAATCACAATGTCCTTTACGTGGTGATTTTGCTCCATCTTGGATTAGATCTCAGAAGAGAATGAGGCACATAAGTCCTCTAAAATAGACAGCAACCATGTTAGATTCACAGGGAAGAACCACCTCTCTAATCATTGACCATACATGATAGAGACTCATGGCCTCAAAGTTTCGGAGGCAGCTGGGTGAGAAAGAAAACAGAATAGTAGAGCACAGAGCATATAACAAATATGTACTTTCCTGGTTCTGTTACAGTAATGTAATTACTACCAGGTTAAAGTGCATTTCAAGGTTTGTATCAGTCCTTTGCAATGTCTAGGACGCTGAGAAATGCCATTTAACTTTAATAAATTCATTACTTTATTGTGCTCTGCAGAAAATCTTAACTAACTCTTCAAGGTTCCTCTTCAGTTCCCTACAAATGATTATTTGACTGCCTGTCTTCTAATCACAATGCATACTGAATTTTAAAACAATAGAGGTCATTCAAATTGCATAGTCTTTTATATATGGGGAATATTTCTATAAAGTTTTCAAAGTACAGATTGCCTGTCCTTATGAACTCTCACAATGTTGTGGTTTAACCCCAGCCAGCATCTCAGCCCTACACAGCTGCTCACTCACCCACACCCGTATGTGGCTGGAGGAGAGAACTGGAAGACTAAAAATTAGAAAACTTGTGGGATGAGATAAAGACAGTTTAACAGGGAAAGCAAAAGCTGCACATTCAAGCATAGCAAAACAAGAAATTCGTTCACCACTTCCCATGGGCAGACAGGTGTTCAGCCACCCCCAGGTAAGCATAGCTCCATCACCTTTAACAGTGACTTGGGAAGACAGGTGCCATCACTCCTAACATCCCTCTTCCTTCCTCTTCCATATGCTTTATATAAGCATGATGCTATATGGTATGGAATATCCCTTGGGTGAATTGGAGTCAGCTGTCCCAGCTGGGTCCCCTCCCAGCTTCTTGTGCACCCCCAGCCTGCTCACTGCTGGGATGGGGTGAGGAGCATAAACAGCCTTGAATCTGTACGAATGTTGCTCAGCAATAATGAAAAGATCCCATGGCTCTAGCACAAATCCAAAACACAGCTACACATCAGTTACTGGGAAGAATTAACTTTATCCCAGTCAGTACCAGTAGACATACTTATTTAGAAGCATGATTCATCATTATATTATATGAACCAACTACATGAATTTAAACAGCACTCCACCTGTCTGTAGAAGAAAATAAAACAACGCAGTTGTGTGTACAATTGATAACATTAATCCTCCCTGGAGATTTCTATTTTAGGGAAACAATTACATACGCTAAATAATGCTATACTTCCACAAGGCCTTCAGAGAAGGCTTGCTGTTCTATTGGTGGGCATGGTCTGTGAAGGTTATTACCTTCAAATTTAGCTTGTCATTGTAATGATTAAGGTGAGAATATTTTTGCCCTTGATTTTGGTCCATTTTTTTATATTATAAAATCCTTCAGTACAGCACATGTTGTTTGTAAAAGAAAGTGATTTCTTTTTCTTTCATCATTTCCATCCCATTTTTAAAAAGTATTTATCCGTACTTTTTATTATGCTTGAAAATGAAGTGAACACAACCAGAAATACATGCACGTTTAAACGTCTATCTTAGCTGTGAAGGGTCAGCAACTGCTACCCTGAGGATGATAGGTTAGTCTAGTCTGCAGTTTCCTTTGTGGATTTTGCTTCTCACATGGTCTTTGCAGATAATAGAAAATACTAATTACCTTTTGGTCAGATTCAGGGTTAATTTTCATCTTGTATATACCGACTCTAATAATACATTAATTTATATCAGTTCGTTATCTGGCAATTTCTCTTCTCTGTATTTGCTATTACTGCCAACAACGTATTTTGGAGTGGTAAAAGGTGACTAACTGAGACTAAAGCAGTAAGTAAAGAGGAAAACAGACTTTAAAAGCATGGTGGCAACCTGTCCCCTCAAACTCAAAGATCTGGCAGTTACAGGAACCTGATTAGCAGTGCTACAAGACAAGTACTGTCCATTTCTACAAGCTGTCCATTTCCGGTCTGAGGGTGTTGTAGTAGGTATTCTATTGTCAGCCAGCCAGTGTTTTGAATCAAAGTAATTATTTCCTATAGGAAAAAAAATGTGTTAGCAGTGTTCTTCTTACAGCAACTACACACCTGTAACAAGCTGGGCACTTGGAGAATGCCATTATATCACTGAGTTTCTGACTCTGTGGTCATTAGATTTTCCTTTTTCATTTCCTCTTGATATCAGTTGTCTTCCACACTATCTAGGTAATTCTGGCTTCAGATGCTTTGTGCTTTTGTGAGCACTAGGTACAATGCCTGGCCTTTGAGCAGGCTGTTTCAGTGCAGAAGTGAGAGAACTGGTGCTGTTGCCCTGGTGTCAATGAGCACTGAAATGACAGTGCCCAATCTGTCTTAGCTCAGAGAACAGAACATCAGTGTAGTAGGAAAGTGAAAGTTTTCACAGAAACTGAACTGATCTAAAGCTGTATGAATGAGGCTTAGTCATACATTAAGTGTATTCTACCTGGCAGCTTTAGAAACAACAGCTTGCAAATTTAGAAGGCAACAGCATGCAGAAAATATGCCACTTATGTTCATTTCCAGGTAGAGGACTGTCTGTATGATCTATTTAGTGTCAACCTTGCAGGCAGCCAAACTCTAGCCTTTTAGTGCAGAAAGGCTTACTGGACCCTTATTCTTTCATTTCCACCCACTCTTGCAGGTCTCAGTCAAAGTAAATAGAGGTGGGAGCAGGATGTCCCTAGATCACATGCCTCTAGTATTTGTCATAACCATAAAAAAAACACAAACTGCACAAGACTGCATGCAAACAGGGCACTTATAATATTCCCAAAACAAATGGCAACGGGTTTTCAAGGAGACTCTATATAAAGTTTGAAGTCCAGAGGAGATTTACAAAAGGGATTGTAGCCAGGGATTGCATGGAAACATGTCTGAGTTCCCAATCTCTGTGGGGATCACCAAGACACAGAAATGATGTCAACAGCAATTGACTTTAACATGACAGCTAGTGCTAAGTTAAATTAGATCTTAGGAAAAAATTCTTGACTGTGAGGATGATGATACTCTGGAACATATGTCCCAGCAAAGCTGTGGATGCCTCATCCCTGGAAGTACTGAAGGTCAGGTTGGATGGTGCTTTGAGCAACCTGGTCTAGTGGAAGGTAAGAGGATTGGAAGTAAATGATCTTTAAGGCCCCTTCCAACCCAAACCATCTGATGACTTTATGATTCTGTGATCCACCTGTGCTTCTTGGCTGCCTGCCTTCCAGGTGTGTGCCAAGGGACTGTGCCTGTTATGATGTTCAGACCCTGAAACCATGGCAGCGTTCAGCAGCAGGTGGGATACATTACAGGGATATATGTTATTTTCTTTTTGCCTTATGGACTTCCACTTGTATTTTTTTCTGAACCAAATCCTCATCCTATTCTGTTTGTTACTGTATTTCTTTTGTTGGATAAGTTTAAGCAACAATTACACAAATGTTAATTAAGAAGTAGTACACATTTTGTTTTTTTGTGTTAGGAGTATGAAGTTGTGGGTTTTTTGGTGTTGTTTCAGTTCTTAAATTTGATTGCTTCAGGAGATAGCTGTTCATATATTCAGCCAATGTAAATAAATAATAATTCACTGACAAATAAGTTGATTGGCAAAACAGGTTCAGTGTGTGCATTGACTCTGTAATGAGTTATAATTGAAATAATATTAACTAGGGAAAGGAACTATAATTTGATCATCGAAGTTTAGACAGGCAAGCTGACCTAAGAGTGAACACAAAGATAAATATTTGAGTAACTATGAAATTCACCTACCCACATCCCTCACGTATTCTGTTAGATTAACTTTTGCCATCACAGACAGGCTGTTGTCTGGTCTTTTCAAGTTCAAATGAACATATCTAAACTCTTTACTAGGAATAACATTGTGGGCTGGCCAACAGGAGTTAGATGGCCTGGTTAACCTGAGGCACAAGGGTTCGAACAAGCTCCTTGACCTTTTCAGAACCATTTAAAACCACCTATTTCCTTCCTACCATTCCTTTCCTGTTACATGTAGGATATTTAGTGTAAGAGCAGTGAGCACTGAGATTGGTTCTGAACCCAAGGTGGAGTCTCTGCCTTGAAGTATGCTGCAGCATGAATACGCCCTGCATAGTGGCTACTTCAGGATCTCTGCATCAGTGGCTTGCTCAAGATTACTCCTTTAGTTTGGAAATAGAGCTCATATTCTCATTGCTTTTTTATTCTTATATGTAAAACTGTGAATGATTTATGCATTTTTCATACAATAAAAAGGTTTGTTTTCATAATATGAATGTGACTAAGTGTATTAGCACTCTTCAGAAACTGTAGAACATCCCAAATGATTCACCTCAGGAAGGCCAGATGAGAAGCTCTAACCCTGGCCTCCTAAGAGTCAAGTTCAGTGACAGATATAAAAGATTATGAACTGAAAATTTATTACCTCAGTTTATAATGTTTAAAAATTTAATATAACAAATGTGGTGACTTTAGACAGGGAATTTAGATTTAAAAATAAAGAAATATTTGCTAGTACTGTACATCATGGAAATGCAGATCCTTCTGCTGGTGTCTCTGGACTGATGAGTGGTAGTGGGCTTATTGTTCTTTACTGAAATACATTCCAACTCAAAACATTTCAGTGCCTTGCTTACCCGCTGCTTGTTGCCCTGCTTACACTTCTCTGTTCTCTTTATTTAAAGACACATGTCTTTTCTCTGAGGAAGTGACAGAAAATAAAATTGGTGACTCTATCTGGTGCACTTATCACTCTGATTTATCTTCCCTAGGACTTTCTCATTCTGCATTTGGTGGAATCCCTGTAGGAGGTGCAAAAATGATAGATGAATAGATAGATGATGTAAATAGCTCCATCCCATGACTGCATGGAGGATAAGAGAGAGAGAAAAAGTCAGTGTGTTTGACAATCTACTGTATGTTGAACAGAGAGTAGTAATAAGCACTACCTTTTTGATAAACCCAAGAAAATTCACAGAGTAGGCCTTCTGAGAAGACACTTTGGACATTCTGCAGTCCAGCCTTAAGTATACAGACAGCCAATCTCTAGTCATTTAGTGCACAAAAGCTTACTGAACCCTTACTATTTGTGCATCCATCTGTTCTTGTGGTAATTAATTGGAGGTGTGAGTACTCACTGTGCCCAGAAGACCACATATCCTTGTCACACTCATAGAAAGCAGTGAAGGACTCAATTAAGAGTAATGCAATGATAGTGAGTCAAGAGGAAGTCTACATGTCATGGAGTTGCTTCCCTCTTCCCTTATTTTACTACGTTTTAAATGCTATACCTGAAAGGTGACCATAAAAATACACTGAATGTTTTCAGAGGTGGATAAAGCATTTAAAATAGGAAGTTAATTATCATGAAAGTATACAAAGTCCAATAGCTTTTCTTTTAATGTATTCAAACCTTTAGAGGACAACTTACCTATTGGTCTTGTGTTATTTGCAGAGATTTCACCATATCTTATTTTTTATTCAGAAAAAAGCTCCATCTATGAAAAATAGATACATAATTCAATAGATGATAGATATTTTTAATACTTGTAAGTTACAGCTGATTTTATTGATTCCAGTCTTAACCTCTGCCTTAGCTGGTACTTCGTCTCAAAAGTATAATTATGTTTTTTTTCTAGAAATCTTGCTCCAAAGTGATCTTTTTCCCCATACTTAATTACATAAAGTCTATGCCAGGCATCTCTATAAACTCCACATATTATTCTGCAGAAAACTATGGTCCTAAAAGTACATCCTGGGTTATTCTGACTACATGTAAAGATCTGCTTGTATATATCAATATCGGAAAATTGTAAATGTAATAACAAATATTTGCTTCATTAGGAAAAAGAATCCAGATCTCTCTAGTGGGATGGCAAATTATTACTAATTCTCCTAATGATTCATGAATCGTTCCATGTAAAAGAGAAAACTTCTTTAAATAAAAGTACATTGTGCACTTTTGCCTCTATAATACTTTCACATTAGCAAAAGTGCTAGTAATTTTATATTTATTTAATTGAGGTAAATAAACTCACAGAATTAACAACAATCTGTGTGGTTGTTTTTTAATACAAGGGTATCCATATAATGGAAAAAATCCCTTTTCCTTTCCTTGAATGTAATATGATAGTTTTTGTGTTGCTCCAGATAGGTTTGATCTGTTATAAGTAAAGAAATTGGAAAAAATAAAGAATGGTAAGGGAAAAAAGTCTGTGCCAAGAAAGTTTGATTTTCTTCTGAAAAATAATATGAACTAACACTAGCTTATGTAATCCTTGTTAGCTTATGTGGCAAGAGCAAGCACTTTCTGATGTGATATTAGTAGGTCAAAACATGGTCTTAGGTCTGTTCTATGATTGCTTTTTTGTTGTTGTTACACTCTCAACAGCCTCAGTCAATGTTTCAAGCTCTAAACAGCCACTACAGAAGTGTCCAGAAGCTTGATAGTTACTTCACTTCTGATCCCTTTATACTTTTTGGACAGAAACAAATATAACTATACCCCCTTTGATGCTTTGTTCCACTAAGGCCTCCAGATATGACCTCCCTGTCATTTAAGATCAGCCTTGTGTACTTTCCTGTCCTGCCAAAATCACAATGTAATTCATAACTGCCAAGGTCATCCACGCTGTTCTTTGGGAGATACCTTCTGGGAATCCGCAAGCAGACTGCTGTGAGTCTGCTAGGTTTATCTCCAATCATGGGTAGGAGGATCACACAATGTTGTGGAAGATACAAAGAGGGAATTATAGAATTGTCAGAGTACTTTTGGGCAAAGCCTACCTTTCTGGGTGAACAGCAACACTGAGGTATAAACTGAGGTATTAGGAGATTGAATTTTATATCCAATGACTTGGTACAGCTTTTGTGCTTACATGGAAAGTTTATCTAGGAGTGTCTACTGTAAGTGTCCAGTTCTTTAGAGCAGTTATAAAGTCAGTTATAAATCTATCCAAAATGGAGAAAAAAACCCTGATTTGAACATCAGAAGATAGCACTTCTGTTTTCCTTCAATATGACCTGAAGGATTGCAGGAACTATGTCCTGTCCTGTAGGACTGTAGGAACTACCCTGTCCACTCAGGCAGAAGAGCCACAGGTCTGGTATGTGTATCAGGGCAATATCTCAGAAATTGCATCTTTGCCAAGACTTCCATGAATTCAGTCTGTACTCTTTTGTTCTCTAATAGGCTATTTTCTAGGAAACTCTATGGACATCAACATGCAGAAAGCTGTCAGACTGACCATGTGAATTCAAGGAAAACAGATGCTGTTAGTGTCTCAAAGAGGTATTTCTCACTGCTTTCTCACTGTGCTTTTCCTCACTAGTTTCAGAGCTGCACTAGCTGTGCATAAAGCTTAAAATTCTGTGGTTACTGGAGGTTTGCCTGAAACACTAGGAGTGAGCCTAGAGAAAAATGCCACCTTGAATCATATTATGTGCTGCCATCCTGCAGATACAGCACATTCCAGTGTGACACAGAGCAGCTCAACACAGTCTTGTATTAGCTAAATAAAGAAACAGAAATAACCTATAATTTCATAAAAATTGCCATTGGTGTGAAAGAAATTGCAGTAGGAAAAAAAGTTATTACTCTCCTCCTTTTTTCAAGAAATAAGGTCTTTCATTCTGTTTCTCCTTTAATCCTTTTATTTTAAGGGACATACCTCACCCAGTGACTTTTTTTTCCAGGACATGATAGACTGGATCAAAGTAAACTGAATGCAGAAAGATTATCCTCTTACCTATCATGCCAAGAGTCCAGATATGAGTAAGCCAGAAGTCCTAATCTAGGATAGTGCCCTTGGGTTGGCTGCTGATGCAAGAAATGAAATGGGACTCCTAAGTATCCAAACAGCACTTCTTGAGGAGGGTTCCTCTGACCTTTCTACTACCCTGCCAGGGATCTTCTTGCTTATATATAACACTGTTTTTGCAGTACCTGGTCACCTGCTCAGTTTTTACAGTCTTCTCTCTAGAGAAGATAGTTTAATTCCTGAGAGGCATGGTGTCTGGTGTCATAATATTTTGTTGGAAACGTAAAGAAAATGAAAATGTTTAGCAAAATGTCACAGAGTAATAGAATCAGAAATAACAAGCAGCAGAATGTTCATAGTTTACAATAGAAGTGATGGAAAATCACTTCAGATCAGGAAAATGGAATAAAATTGGGTTTAAGACTTGAAATAATGGAAGGAAAGGCATAATATCTGTTTGGGTGAGAAGTCTTTTCTGTACAAGAAACATTTCACTGCTATGGTATCTCAGTGCTGTTTCTGACCTGCAGAGTACTTTTCTAGGCTCCTTCTTGTACTTGTTTCAGGAATCCATGCTTCAGCCAGCTGCATTCAGATATATTGTTCATCATGTCTTGGTCACCTGAGCAGAAAGATTCCTGCTGAAGCAGGATATCTTCTGGAAATTAGATAAAAAGTCCGGCTTTAGACATGGTCTTGAGGGAGGAAAATGAAAAATTTTTAATGTCATGGGCTTCAATCATCTTTTTTTTTTTTTTTTTTTTTTTTTTAATCAAGAAATGGGAAAATACTCAAAGAAGAAGACTGGGATTTTTTGAACAGCTCATGATATAACTTGTGGGATTTTCCTCAAACAGAATTGCTTACGCAAAAAATACCCACGTTTTGTTAATTTTAACTTCCAGTGCATTCATATGTGTCAGGTATAAAAAATATTCCAAGTACCTTGTACAAAATGTCGCTTCACATGTGATATCTGAAACTATGAAAGAATGTCAGAAGCACCATCGAGACATTACCATTGCGAGGTTCTATCCATTTCTATCTTTGCCACTTGGGAGTCATCCTCAGGAGTTCACAGCACGCAGCAAAATCTTTCTTTGCTGACTATTTGTCAGCAAAAGACAGGGAGTTTTTAGAAACAATAAAATAATGAGATATCTTTAGAAAATAAGACCTTTGAATCGTTCCGTCTGCCCACAAGATAGAAGAATTCATAAAGCATTTCAGTAAAACCATAGAAAGTAATTTTAATGCTCTTTTTAATTCCTTCTGCTGTGCTGATTTACTTCTGTGAACAAAGAGACTGGAAAACTTAATATGTTGGACCGTCAATAATCAGTACGTCATCAAAACCCAGATGCTCATCAGTGGACTTTGCATAAAATGATAAAATCTATCATTTCCTTTAAATTCATTACAGTTTTGTTTATTGAGCAGAAATGTGTCACTTAGTTCTTTGTTCTTTTGCTAAATCTAAGGAAGATCCTCTGCCCTGCTTTAAGAAGTAGGCTCAGAGCTCACTTGAAATGTCTCTTCATAGGCAACCCCCTCCAATGATTACCTAGAGGCAGAAAGAAAGACTCTTAAGAAAACAAGTTGAGCTTGTTTTTCTCCTTTTAAATAGGAATTCCTAATTTCTAGTGTTTCTTACATATATTGGTTAGTGTCAATGAGCAGTTTCATAATAATACATTATTACTAGGTCAGTGAGTTTATTTCTGCCAGTCTATACCGTTATTTTTACCACAAATACTCACAAACACACAGTCTGAAGCAACACTTCTAATCCCTGAAACAATGCAGGTGAACTTAATTACTCTATGTTTAATTGGGATTGAAAATGGAATAAAAATGCAATGGAAAAATACTCTTTTCAGCTGGCAACTTATTTAAACAAGCACAATTTTAGCTATCACACATAACTGATTTATTGTTGATGTCATAGGAAAGTGTTTATTTGTACTTTCCCACGGATATATGATGTGTGCATCATTCTGTTCCAGTATGAGAACTGGTGCAGAAGTTTACTAAGATATGTGGAGCTTAGTATAAGGAAAGGAACTCATCAGAGCCTGCATGTGATTTGTTACCATCAAGCAAATTTTATTTTAGCTGTATGCATACATTAGATGTTATCAAATGTATATGTAAATATGCCCAACTTGAAAACCTGGTATAATGCAGAATATAAAAACATAACAGAGATTCAATTGCAGCATCCTATTTCTGGCAGTAGCAGCCCGATCCTAAAAAAAGCCCTAGGGTCTCAGTGTGACAGAAGCTGGCATTTTTTATTTTAAGCTTAGATCTAAAATACTGTATACTTTTGCATTATGACAATTTACACTAGAAAGTGAGAGATGGAACCAGAGGATGCCTGTGCTAAAGGATTATTCAGATGGGAAGCATGGTCTCCTGAGGGCTTTAGCAAAGAGGACAGAGATTTTAAGTGGTCAAGGTGACTTAAGGTGGTAAGAATAGAACTGAACTAGAGCTGCAAAATTTGGATCTGGTCTTAGATTTCAAGCATCACTAGATTCTGAGAGAGTCTGTTCTGCACATCTATAGTGGCAGCAAAAGGAGACCCCGCTGCCACTATGCAAATGGCACAGTGCAGGCGCCTGGACCATTCCAGGAGCTAAAGAACACTCACATACTGGAGTTTATAAGTCCTCCCCACCATGCTTGGAGAACAGCATCCATAAGATGGCTAAAATGTCAATACTTCCTCTATATGTGAACAAGTGTAGATTTAGTTAGAGGGCTGGGGATGCACTCTGGTGATAGAGTCATTCTAATTATGAGATCAGGGTGAGGACAAAAATCTGCTTGAGCTGTCTGTGAATAGATGTAGACATACATGTGAACACTGATATTTGTGAGGGCTCAGCTTTTCCAGAGTCACAAGTATAATTTCATGGAAATTACATGGACTCTATTGCACATCTATTGATTGAACCTGATTTTACAAACCATCATGCTTACCAGTCTTGGCATAGAAGCCTGAAAATTATCCTGCTTTCTTGCTTCAAAACATAGGCCTTTAGGTTATTTTCTTCAAAATATCACTGCTCTGAGATCTTTGGAATACAGGCAATACAATCCTGCAAGACAGGTAATATAATCCCTAGGTTTAATGTGTGGAATTGGGCAGCTACAAAATAGAATCAATGGCACGGGACTATCAAACTATTGTTTTAAGAACCACAATGGGTACAAGCTATTTTGTGTACAATAAATACCTTGAATTTCCTCTGTCACATCTCAGCAGTTTATGTCCTTATTTGGAGACCTATAGTCAGCTCATGTGGTGTAATATATGCTCTGAGCACATTCTAATGAATTGTTGGGTCCTGATAGGAGCTACCCGAGAAACTTTAATCTTCAGGCACTAACTGTAATGGCTTGGCAGCTTATGCTTTGAAGATATCTATAGCTAATGCCATATCCAGCTGCTGTTTCTGTTCTTCCAAGACAAGCTTAATGAGTCCTATGTACAGTGTATGAGGTTCTTCTCCACCTTGGCATGAGTACCATCTGCTACAGCTGTACTCAGTTTATAAGCAGCTCTGTAGGTAGCTTAAATGGATTTTTATATACTCCAAAGTCACAATTTAAAGTTAAAACCTCTCGTTATTTAGCTATGAAAGTAATATTTCCAGGTTGGAAAATAGGGTTGAATGGGTTTATGCAGCAGAAAGTCTATATACAAAGAACAGCATCTCCAGTAAAGCACAGACATTATGGCAATCAACCCTGATTACATGCCTCCTCCACCATGGGATTTATGCGGATGTGAGAGCTGTCCTTCTCTTAGATTGTGTCTTCATGCTCATTTAAGCACAGCAGCTCACATTAACTGAAGAGGGTTTACATGAGCCATCTTTCTTTTGAAGGGCAATTTGCTCTCATAGGCTGCACGGTAACCTCCATGCTGTGTTTTTCTCATCTGGGCCAGGCTCAGCCTGTAAAGCCTTTTGCCATGCAAGCTGAGCAGTGCAGCTGCCCCTCTTAGTGCATTCCTCTTGCTATCCACAGCCTGGGAGCTTTCTTCAGCTTCACCCTGCCACAGGGCAAGCTCCCTCCCAGGATTTCCACCCCCCGCTCAGGCCTCCTTGTGCCTTAACACTTTCTAAAACCATCCATTCCCCAGTGACTCTTTCTAGGTGTCATATCAGGTCTTTATTTCCATTTAATCCCTGTGGTCTGAAATGCAACACGAAAAGTAGAGTTGATCAACTGGGATTGAGAAATATTATTTGAAGTGTTGTTTAGGTCATAGATGTGTGCAATGATGATCTGTAGAAGAAGACCATGTTATGTTATCCTCTTAGGTCTATTTTTGACTATCAATCATGCTTGGCATGTCCTTTGCTCAGGATTTGTAACAGATGCTTTAAT
Source organism: Empidonax traillii (assembly GCF_003031625.1). NCBI lineage: Eukaryota > Metazoa > Chordata > Aves > Passeriformes > Tyrannidae > Empidonax > Empidonax traillii. The sequence continues at coordinate 45,111 of NW_020955705.1, forward strand.
GGTTTGTCAGAGAGTAAACACCATGATCTCAATAATATTATTTTCTGTAGTAATTGCATCTTATCAAAAGAAGAGTCTTTGAAGATTCCCTTTTTTAGCCTGTCATTTTCTTTCTTTGGTTATCATTTTATCTACACTTGTTACTATGGATTTTTTTAGACTCAAGTCAAGGATAGTCCCACACATTTCTTTGAGAAAACCTTTCAAAATGTTTTGTTGCTGTATCTTTCATTCATTACTAGCAGCTAAAGCTGGTGAAAAAAGGATATTGTAGAGAATGTTTATGTGGCATACAGAATATTAAAGACTAACTTTTTAATACCAACTAATAGCAAACTAGCACTGAAAGCCATCATCTGATGAAAAGTATGGAGAAAGAAGAAAAATGCAAAAATTAGAAGCAAGAAACGAATATGGTGCTGTGTACAAAGATGTAAGAACTTAATTGTCATTTCACCTGAACAAACAATATGAAGCAAATAACGTATTTAAATTTTACCCTTTCAATTTCATAATTTGGTCATAAGTTATTAAAAAACCTAATTCTTATATTTTCCACAAAATATCTTGGTGAATAATTCTAGACAATGCTTGCAAAGCATTGGAGCTAAACCTACTCATATTTTAAATGTCAGCCCTCTTTTGACTTCTGCCAATGCGGGCATTTCATAGGCATCCTTTTATAAATAGCTGAAAATAAAGGTTTGTTTGATTTCCATTTTGATTTCCTCTTCTACTCCTCAAGTGGGAGTAGTACCTCTATCATGTTGAACTGACTTAGTGCTAATGATTCCAGTTTTGAGTTTCAAAAACTTCCAGTTGTCCAATATATAGCAATACGTATCTTACACTGGTGATCTACTCTGAACTCTAAAATGTAGCTCAAATTGCCATGTAGGCACCTTGTAAGCTCAGTGGGCAGAGGTAAGCACCTAGCAAGGGCGATTCTAGTGATCCTGTGGAAAGTGGGATGAGCCCATGAGGTTGTCAGTTTTTGATGGAGGGAGGAGTAGTCATCTATATTTTATACAGTCCCATTTAGATGGGAAGATTCTTAAATGCTGTATGTAATGAGTTGATTGTGTAGTTTCCACAACACAGGGAGCTTTGGTTGCAGATCTGTTAATGCAATGTGTCGTGGGAGCACTGGGGTTTACCTATCACACCTACAGGAGGCAAGAGGGCACCTTGGCTTCTGGTCTGGAAAACTCTAAGCCCTGGTTTATGGAGAGAGAGGGAAACAGATACAAATACTGAGGCAGTTTGTAGGCCACTCTGTATTGCAGTGTATTTCAGTGCCATGGGTGTCCAGTAATGTATCTCCGAGCTTCTGGAAATCACTGTTCTTGCTGAACGAGCTTATGAGAAGTCAGTAGCACATAAACAGAGAGTATAAGGTCAAACCACTATTTGACTCACTTCTAAGTTTCTCCATAAGTGCTGAAAAGCTGTTCAGCAGCTCAGACACATAGTGAGTTTATTCTTGTATTTTTGAAAGCCAAAGAAATTCTGAGAGAAAGTTAAAACTTCTTTTCTAACAGGAGCTCACAGATAGGACTTTGCTGTGATTTTCGTGCAATGTTCTCAGTTTTCCAAACTGCCAAGGAGGCTTTCTCAGTTTGAAGCTATCCGATCATGCTGGTCATATCTCTATCCACTATGAATTTCTAAAGCAAATTTTCTGAAAAATTTTTAGGAAAAAATGAAGTTCCATATTAATTCATGTATTCTAACCTAAAGGTCACAAAGCTTTTCAAATGTCTTGCCTACAGTGTGAATGATGGGGCTAAATCTCTCTGTGGTTCTTTGAAAACAGATCCTTAGCAAAAGTCTAACTCTTTCTCTGTTTCCAGCTGCAGATGAGTGACCTTGGCAGAAAAGGATCAGAACAGTTTAAACCAAGTGTCTACTGCACTGACAACAGGGTAAAATACCATGTGGTTCTTAGTGTTCATTTTACAAGATTTGCCATCATCATGATTGTCCAGTCATGCAAACAGAAAGGATTTGTGTTGCATGGGCAGAAGGAATTTTGCAGCATGATTAAAGTGTTTATGTAATTTATAGCTCTATAAGGATTTTTGGGTAAGCATTAATGTATATTTTTGGTATCAAGGCATGCTAGGAATTTTTAGTTTATTTTTTATTAAGGAGACACTTCAAATTTTATAACTTGGCTTGGATTTTTTTCCTCCCTAAATATATATGCTGATTCTGAGTCGTGAGAAGCCTATAGTGCTTTGAAATGCCATACTACCAGGTATATCTGTGTGCCTACAGATTTCAGTAGTAGTCTTCCAGTAATTATATGGAAAATATACCTAGGTTTGTAACTGGGAGATTGCTTACTAATGCTCAGCAGTGTATTCTCTATACCTCTATATCATCTTCTATGAACAACAAGTTTACCAGAGTAGAGGAAATGCTGCTTGTCTTCTGAAACTGCTGCCTCAGCTACCCCAAATTTTATTCTACGGGAAATTTTGCAATTAATTCGTCATAACTATACTCATTGTTAGTGCTCCAGAAAAGGCATCCTTCTGCCTCAGATTAGCTTTGATAGGAAGAACCAGGTAAATGTCCCTTTTGAAAGACACCACAATTTCTTGGATTATTGAGGCATCACACAAATTATTGAATATAACAAGCACTATTTTCCTAAATTATTATTTGCATTTTTTTGTTTCCTGGCTATTTGCTAGAAAATTGTTTTCCTGTTAACTGTCTACAAAAAATGTTAATGTTAAACGTTAACATTTTACCAATTTAACAAATTTTTAATTAATCATTTAGATTACAATTCACCAAGCATACAACTTCCTTGAGATTCAAATGGTGCTGTGACTCATTTCCCCTGTTGGTAAATCCAGACGAATTGACTTCACCAGGCTGAAGTGTTTCATGCTGTTTGCTTATACTTGCTCAAAACTATCCCATAACCTGATGCTTTGAATGTAAGAATGAACAGATATCATCAAGTAAATTAAGAATTAAACAAACATTTATTTGGTAGCTAAACACGTCGTTGTGTACACTATGAAACACTTGTGTTGGATCCCAAAATACCATATCTGCAGAGAGGGATTTGAGTGGACTTTGCAGAAAGCCGTGGGCTATGAGAGTTGGGGGAAAAACTTGGTTTAAGAAACAAACTAGATATCATCAGTGTTGGTTTCCTTGCCCCAGCCTAGAGAGTCCACACCTTGATTTCATCAAATGTGTGCAGAAGATTACTGTACCTTATCTTTCTCTTTGTGTTCCCTGAATCCTTGCATCCTGTAGAACCTAATACCTGTCCCCACCCCCCGCAAAATCCCCTAAGATAAAGTGGGTTTTCCCCATGAGGTAACTTGTAAGATCCCAAATTTTTTAATCTGCATTTTCGCCTCTGTTTGTAATAAATTCTAATAGTTACAACACCCTGTTGAATATGTAGACCCCTTTAAATATGAACTTGTAAATCCAATAAGGCATTCCAGTTTCTTGCTTTCGCTGGGATCACTTCGTTTTTGACTTGCTACACGCTTGAAGTTATTCATCAATTTTCATCATTATCTGACTCTCTTTGTCCTAGGACTTGACTCAGAGCAGATATGGGAAAAATTTTTTTTTCAAAAGTTACAACCTACCATGAGTAAAAAATCCCATCAGAAATTTTTATCTTAATTTTATTGACTTCAATAATTACAGCTGCTAATCTGAAGTCATATTTGAGCTTGCAAACCTCTTTAGCTTTTTCCATTGTGAGTCTAACCTTCCCTTAATGTTCTCTGCACCCTCTGGAATTAACATACCCTTTTCCCCAAGTGTCACAATTCTCACACTGCTCTTCAGACTTTGCACATGATTTTTTAACCTTTATTATTTATTGGTAAAACTTGTGCTAATTTCTTTCCTTCTGCTGTCCCATTTTGGCACTCTCACTGGCCTTCAACCTCTGAGGATTGCTCTTGTGAACAGCAAGTGGGGTCTGGAAACACTGAGGCAAAGTTGTTTTGAACTCATGTGCCCTGATCATAACCCACAATAAGATTTATTATTAAATGTGACCCTGACCCATGAAATTTCAAAAAAACTCCCATAAAACAAGAACTGCTGATCTAACACATAATTTAAAAAAAATAAAATCAGAGGAGAGCTAAGAGAGGGGGACTTGTGGTGAGAAAGCTCATTTTGAAGGATTAAACTTACATCAGCATTAGATGCCAGTTCTGTAGCAACAAAAGCATTAAGTACTTTAAGTCTCAGAGACCTTTCAAGAAATTACCAGAAAAACTAAAAAGTAGACCAAGGATCATCCTATATAATGGTCAGTCAGTTTCTCAAAAGCCAGTGTCTTAAGTGTCTCATGCAGAGAGAGAAACGTAGTCTCCTATGCACTTCAGGTGTTGTTTGTGTACTAAGCATAAGAAAGAAAGAATCCAATCCCATGAGAGATGGAAACTTGTCCCATTTGAAAACTAGCAACTTAACAGGCAGTGATAACTTGGTTATCTATCCTTGGATCAAATTTGGCTGTTTATCTCTGGATGTGGATGTCTTTATTTGGAACTTAAATTAACAGGATCAATATTTAAGCAGAAGAGACTAGTTGCACCTCCACCTTCAAAACCATAGGTACTCCACTCTTATGGAGAAAGTAAATACACTTGAAAACAGAGTGCATTCTCAAGAAATCCTGAGATAAGCAAGGAGCAAGCATTTCTAGTGTTTTCACTTTCTCTGATGAGGATAGGATTTCCCATTCATAACAATGTGGACAGCTGACAGGCATTTACTCAGCAAATTTACACTCTCTAAGCATGAGGCACAGGAGAAAAACCTCTTCTCTTTCAGGAGCTCTGCAATATTTCACTTGTGAAATTATGCAGGAATTGATTAACAGTATTTCCTGCTTGTACCTCTTTGATTTACATGCAGAATTCTATGCCTATATTCACAGGGGATGTGTTCCAGCCCTGTGATCAATTTAGTGTCTTTCCTCTGAATGTGCTCACACAGGTCCATGTTCTTCTACTGAGGATCCCAGAGCTGGATGCGGTACTTTAGGTGGGGTCTCAAAAAACAAGAGTAGAGGGACAGAATCACCTCCCTTGACTTGCTGGCCACACTGCTTTTGATGCAGCACAGGTTAGCCCTCTGGGATGCCAGAGCACATTTCCGGGTCATGTCCAGCTTCTCATCCACCAACACCCCAAGTCCTTCTGTCCTCAATCCATTCTCCACTCAGCCTGTACTTGTGCTTGGGATTGCCTCAGCCCAGCTGCAGGGCCTTGCAGTTGGCCCTGTTGAACTTCACAAGGTTCACACGGGTCCACTCTCAGCTGTGAGGTGTATAAGTTTCTACCAGATGCAATTGTACATCCTTAAGATGACATACCCCACCTAAGCAACACACACATACTATTTCTATAAACTTTGTAAGATTTCCTACTGGGACTGGAAGAAAACAGCCCATAAAACTTGCAAAAAAAGATGAAAGAAAATTATAATTCAACCATTATTGTATAGAACATATTACTTTACATAAAAATAGGTGGCTTGTGGCTGTCTGAGACTAATTGGCTCATGCCCTTTGCAATGACTTATTTATTAATATTGCTGATTTGCATAGTTTGGACTACACAAAACAGTTTTATATGAAAAATTGCACTTATAATGCAATTTATAAAAAATTTATAGAATTCTATTTATATGTATATAAATTTAATTTACTGACTTTCAAATGACAAATTTATTTGGTCTAAAAAGTGTATTGGTTCATAAGAATGAAATATTGATTCTTGTATATAATATGAGTTTAAGATGGGCTCTTAAGTAGAGGCAGCAGAACTGTTTATACCACTTGGTGGAAGTCTATCAAGCTTTTCAAACTTATATTTATTTTTAGGGTTATATAGCTAGGTCATAAAAACTGAGTTTGGGCTGAATCTTCTTTTAAGACAGTCATGTATCTACTACTTGACATCTCAGCCAAGAGCACTTTTAAGCACATTGACAAAACAGATTGGTCACTGTTAAGCAGTAGATGTTTAAAATAAACAGTCATTACTGCAATTGTAGATTTATTTCTCTCTATAATTTCTGCAATTGGCTGTTTGGCTTCTTCTGTCTTTTCTGTTAGAGAAAATTATGTGTTCATTGAAGAATGATAGAAAATATTTTAAAATTGCTACATGCTTTATAGACAAGTAACATATTGACTTAAGGCTCGTCCTCATGGTCCTGAAGAGGCTGAGAGTATTTTCATGACCTGAAATGTAAATGCGTAAATTTCCCTCAGCCCTAGGGCAGAGAAACGTTCAAGCACACCGCCACAGTAAGGTAGCAAGGCAGCAGTGCAGTTTACTGACTTGCAGATTCCTGTTATTCCCACAAACATTGTTATCATTGTGCCTAGTGTCTAGACAGAGAAAGGTAATGAGCTGCATTCCTAGAGATTCTTTATATCTCTGTATAAAATATATATTAAGATGTTTACTTCACATAATTAGGTTATGCACTTGCTTTCCACCAAATTGCAGGAAAGGTTTTGCTGGCGTTGTAGCTAGCTTTACCAGGAATAGGAAGGTGTGGACAACTTCATTGCATCCTGGTCAAAAGATTTTTATTTTGGTTTTGGTTTTTTGTGGTTTTGGTTTGTGGTGGTTTTTTGTTTGTTTGTTCGTTTGTTTGTTTGTTTTGTTTTGTTTTGTTTTCCTAGCGTGTATCAAAGTTTGTTCAGCAACAAAGAGGTGACATCTGATCTCAACTGGAAGCTTACTATAATTGACAGGTAGTGGTATAGATATTGATTTGCAGGGGATTTCCTTCAGACACATACACTTTTTATGTAAGTTCTAATTCTGAATTTTGTTTTTATCATGAAACAACTGGATGAAGAAACTCAATTCAATGGAATTAGATACACTGCGTCAATTATACCTCTGTTGATTTCCTGTGATTTCAAGATTTTATAGGATGCCTGAGTCATGACATGCATGGTTGATTAATTTGGTCTCAGAGACTGGCCATGGTATTTCCAGCTATGCAGATACGTCTAACACAGTATAACCTCTGTCACATCACACCTCAAAACCACAGAGCTTTATCTGTTACACGTACCCATGCAGACACTTGTTTTCACCTTACTTCAGTTGTTGTGCTACCTGGAGGCATGACACTTATGAAACTATTTACTGGCAGCTATTTCTGGTTTTACAAAGAGTACAGCAGCAGTTCCTCAGACTCCTGAAGCTGAGACCCACATGAGCGAAGCCAAAGCCTTATGTCTGAAAACTTATAATATAGATGAAAGAGAGATGGAAAAGAATGAAATAAGCAAACTGGAAAAATACAATGTAAAAGAGAAAACATGGGATAAAGTGATACTTATCATAACTATGTGAAGTTTTAAAGTATGGTTGAAGCCTGAATAAATGATACATTTGTTGATCCTACTGTTAGTTTCTTTACCCAAGGTCCTGCTATACAAACATTAGGAATCATAGCTCAGAGACATTATTTGGGCAACCTGAGGAGTTATAGGTGAAATTCTAAATCAACTTATCAGAGCATAAAAATATCCAGGAGGATATTTATTCATTAAAAGTACATGGAAAAACCACATAGATAGAGTAATTTTTTTTTAAGGAATGTTTATTTTCAGTTCCATTTAAACAACCCACTTTTTTAACACATACTAAAATCTTTAGGAAACATTCTAAGAAATTTCAGGATTATAGCCACAGGAAAGAATTAAACGTATTTCAGTTCTGCAGATTAAAATACAGAATATGTTTGCATCATTCTGCATTTTATTATGTTGTTGCCTTTTGGTATGCTTTACATTAAAAATACATGACTGACACTCTTTATACCAGTAAGCCTTTTTATTGAAAAAAAATATTATTGCATTAAACTACATTCCCAGGGATTCCTTGAATAAGCTAAAAAAAAAGTCGCGTTGCATGTACAATAGTGCAATTCACTTAGCTACTGTATAATATAAAACACTTTATACAGAGAATACAAAACAAAATTACTAGTTTACATATTATACTAGCCAGAGTATTATTCAGTTTTAAATATAAACTTGACACTTTTAAAATCAATCTGATCAAATGGCATTTTTATGCAAATCTGCACAACAAATATACATCTTCATTGTATTCCAGAAGTACCTCAGTTACAAATAAAACCCCCAATCAGCAACAACAACAAAAATTTATCATAGTGTAACTGAGGAAATGTTTCTTATAGGAATTTTAGTGTGTGGGTGACCTGTTTCCTTGGATTATGTATCAAGAACATACAGTCAATCAAAAACAATTTATTAACTTGGTGTGTCTTTATCACTGCCATGAGGTTACTGTAACTCTTTTAAAAATCTATTTGAATAAAATCAAAATTGTAGCATGGCTCCATACATTGGGCTCAATAATGCTTTTAATAATTATAATGATGCATATTTAAATAACATTAGGGATGAAAAACAAATATGGCAGCAATTAGAGAGAAAATATAATTTCAGCTGTGCTGATAGCTTTATTACATTTCTCCAAGAAAATCCCTTTTTTGTATTAAGAATTATATTGGACATTCCCTTTGTTCAGTAGTCAGTGATTACTGTTTTGCCACTGCGCTATTTCTGTTCTTAATCACTCCTTTTTCCCCCCATCAAAACTTCTCAAAATCCTAATTCTCATTGTTCCAAGAATTAAATTTAATCTTAATTGTCAATTTATTTGCCTTACCGTGTTGGTATATACAATGATGTATCAACATCCTATGATTTTTTTTCTTCTAGAATCCCACTGTATTGTGCATATGTTATGGGAAAGATTTGTGTCTATTTTCCATAAATTATCTATGTAGTAGGATATGGTTAAGTTTCAGTTGGTCAGGTTTCTTGCCACAGAAACTTCTACAACATTACCCTTGGCTGTAAGAAGCAGGGATACAAAACGTATGCACGCACATTAAAGATGAGATTAGCTCATCATTCCTTAGTTCCATATTTTTCTTTTTTTTGGAATCTGTTTAGAATACAAATGAACTCTTATATACAATGAGAACAGCTGGGTTTGCTCCAATATAAATGAAATTGGGCCCATAAATTTAAAAGTTTGTAGGGATGGAAATGCATCTTTTAGGCTAGTATGAGCCCTGAACTGGTGGTCATGGCTATGCAGCTTAGTCAGCCTCTTCTAGGGCACAGATTGACCTGCTACTTTAGATGTCCATTTCAGAATATTTCTACAGAGTTATGACTAATGTTTCCAAGTGGTCCTCTGGGTGAGTGATCTTCATCCAAGCAAGTAATAATTTTTGGAGGTGTTGAATCCCAGTCAGTGAAATATGCTTTATTCTCAGAAAATGAAATTTCAGAAGCATAGAAATTATATGTAAATTCAGATCTTAATTTAGGAAGATCTTCAGCCAAAATTAAAAGGACAAATTTTTAAACTGTAGAAATATTTAATTTTACATCTTTTACAAGAAAAATTTTGACCTCCTTAATTCTGAAGCAATAATTTCAATTAAAGAAGTTCCTTGCAATTAAAATTAGAAAATTAAACATGATTTATATGCTACTTACATACAGATAAGTAACTCCAAAATGGCATGAATCCATTCAGTTAACAAGACTAATAAATAAGCTGGGAATCAAATCAAAATATATTTGACAGTGCTGGTTTCAACAACCTTTCTCAGCACAAAAATATTTTGCTTTTGCTCAGTCTCCATTTTTTCTTCTGATACTTTTTATTAAATGTCTAAAACATTAAGCATTCAAAGCTACTTTCAAACTACAAACTTTGGAAATACAAAACAAAGAATTACAACTTGTAATTTGAAAAGTTTAGAATAATACTAGTTTATGATGAAGCAGCTGCCTTTTGAAATGAAAACAATTCCATTTTATTGCAATGGATCAATCTAGTTTGATTAAGACTAAGGAAATAAGTCCTGTTTTATTTTAAATAAACAACTTAACTGCAATTAGATTTCTCAGTTGATTCAGATAGCTGAATATAATGGAATAAAATTCCTCCAAAACTTTTAAAATGTGTTTTATATTGATTCTGAAAGACACATTATTAATTGTGCACTACCTTATTGCAAATTAATTGAAATTATTTCAAATGTTTTTAATACAAACAGGTACTGTCTGTTGGAAACTTCATGGTCCAATTATATTGGGAAACATTCCTGCAGTCTAATGACAATTATGAATTTAATTTCATGCTACAAATCTTCTGTTGAATTAGAAGCATTATAAAATAGCCAGACTATGCCATTCAAATAGATGCTGAAGTCCCCACCTATTTCCAGATACACAGTTATTATGAACAATTTCAACCACACATTACTCTGAAGGTTGGATACATGCATTCAAACACTGTGGATTCAGAATTTCAATTTGCTTGTTGAGAGTTTGGGAAGCCATGCGAGAATCTTGACATATTTGTTTAGATTCAATATACCTTTAAATGCTGAGTACTATGACATGTTATTCTTTGAGACAACCTGGATAACCAGTTTTTGAAGAGCTGCCCAGAATTTTACTTCTGCATTTTTATGAATATCAGCATGAATTTATAGGACCAGCCAATTGTTTCTGTTGTTTGTGAAAGGGATGAAAGATATTTACATGTTCTTTGGGAAAGACTCCTCCACATGTCAGAGCTCTGTTAGATAGGAAAGAAGCATTGCAGTTTTGGAAAAGGACCTCTGAGGTTCAAAGCCAGCCCTGGTTGCTGGCAATTCTGGGCTACTTGCAGCTCACTCCTGATGTACCCTATGATACATACACAGGCAATGCCAAAGAACTTGGCTTCATTGCCTTCTGGGATGCTTGGTTCAGGAAGAAAATCAGCAGCTTGCTTGTGCCAGCACAGGGCTCCTGTGCTAAGGAATTTTTTGTTGTATACCTGTGGCCTCATTGAAATCCCTTTATACAGTTCAAGCAACATATGTCAGGGACCAAATCACTAAAGTATCTTCAAGATGCTGTTGCAATCCCTGGGCTGTCTCATATATACACTCACAAAAATCAAATCTTTGAGGTGTTTCAAGAGTGCTCTACTTTAAATTGCCCTACTTTAAATCCCTCATCCTTGTTGATACACTCAATCCCATTATGTCTGGGTGTTGTGGTCCCATTCCTACTGAGAGTCATAGACTTCACTTCAAGCTATTCTTTCCAAACATTCAGTAGAATGACACTAGCCACCCCATCCTTCTTGCGCTAGTATCACAGAGAAGCTTTTAAGCAGCTTTTCCTCAGAGATACAAGAATAAAATCAACATTCATATACTGTCAGACAGATTGCAGACTTTAAAATCTCTGTCATTGTGGTCTCAGAAAAACAATAGATTTCCCCTCAGACATGGGATTGAACACGGAATGCTTTATTTTATTTAAATTTGGTTTTGGAGCCATTGTGAAATCATTTGGGTTAGTTTAAGTAGCTAGAAACACTGAAAACTTCTTTTGTTGTAGGTAACTGTTGGGTCTGGCTAGAGCAAGAATAGTGATGAGGCTCTTGCCCTTGGAATACCGGAGGAACTAAGTGATTTGGATGTATAGCAGGTGTGGCTGTGTTCAGGTGTGGTGTAAATAAGGCCGGGATATATGCAGTGTGTGGTAGTGTGGGGAAGGTCAGAGGGGAAGGGTGGAGGGGTGTGGTGGAAACCAAGTGTAATGGGTGTCCTGTCAGCAAAGCAGGGTGGGTGGGAATGAAGGCTGGAGCTAATGGGGAAAGTGATATGGGGGCAAAATGTGCCTGGGAGAGTGGGTGGAGGGGTGCCAGGGAGAGATGACTGCCGTGGGGATGCAGAGATGCTGAAACAGCAAAGCGTTGCAGCAGTGTGTGGTGGATGGTAGTGACAGTAGCATGCTGCTGAACAGGGAAGGCAGGAACTGCTGGTGTTGCAGAGAAGGTAGCCGGTCCTGGGGCAGGCAAAACTTTCAGATGTTTTGCCAGAAGTTGTTTCTGCATGTGCTGCTGGGCTTGCAGCTGCAGCAACCTGTATTTGTCTACTTCTTCTGGTGAAAATGTAATAGGCTGCTGTGTTAAAGGAGGGGAGGTGGACTTACTGTACACTTCTAGGTCATCTACTGTGTCTTCATACTTCTGCATAGCATTGTCACAAAAAGAGTCTGAACAGCCTTCTGCCCCGCTGGAGTCCATGTTTATATCCTGTAGTTCTTCTTTGGTCTCTGTTGAATTAGCAACAACAGAATATCTATTAGAGGGAAAAGCACCAGGGAAATCATTTGGTACTGGGTCACAGCTTTGTATAAAGGGTTGCACTTCACTAATGAAGAGATTGGATTGTTCCTTTATTGCTGTGTTCCTTTTAATGCTTGGGCTCTGATAGCCTGTTTCTATTCGAATTACATCTTTAAAAACACAATGATCATAATCAGTGCCAGGTGAAATAGTAACGTTAGTTATCTCTGATGCTTCCAAGTTGTTTTTCTTCACACTATTTTCCAACAAACTGATCTCATTATGCTCCATGTCATTTTTACCTGGCAAAGGTAGCATTGCAATGTCATCTACTGAAGATAACTGAAGAGCAAAGTGACTTTTCGATCGATCCTTTAATTCTTCCCTACTACTATTTAAAAATCTCTCTGAATTGTGAATTTGCTCCTGGGCTTTCTTAGACTGCACTCTTTCTAAAAGTAACTTGGCTGTCAGTGATTTCCTTTTTCCACATATGTCTTTTGCCAGGTTTTCAAAAGAACAGGTGGCAAAGTTTTTTGACTGACTATTCACATTCAGAGATTTGTAATGTGCAGTTTCAGCTTTTCCTGGTTCAGCATTAGAACCTCTTTTGGCATCCTCTTTTGTTTTGTTGTCACAGTTGTCAGCCTCTTTTGAGAAGGATCCTGAACTGCTGCCTCTTGATATTCTGCTACTAGATGATCTTTCACTGCTTCTTGAATCACTGGTGGAACAGCTTTTGGATCTGTGGTAGCTTCTACTCCTACTATGAGCTTTGCCAAAATGTCGATGCCTACATCTGCTGTGTTTAGATCTGCCTCTGTGTTGTAAAACTTTGTGTCTTGAACATTTTCGATATTTAATTTTGCCCCTCTGAGTACAGTTTCTAGTTCTGTGACTTCTACTATGACACAGATAGTCCTCATCTGTATCATCTGATGTGAAAATACACTTGTGCTTTCTGTGTTTACATTTGTGCCTTTCATCTGTCTTGCTTTTTCTTTTACAACAACAGAGCAAATGATTTCTGCTGTGATTGTTTGATGTGGGACCCATGTAACTCATGCAGGTACTTGTACTGCTAACTGAAGTGTCAGAATAGCTGGAATGTCTGCCAGAGGAGGACTTCTGAGAAGACGGGAATCTCCAACATCTTGTGTAACTTCCACATCCTTCATTCTCTGAATTCCTGCTGTTTGAACTGGATTTACAACTAAGGAAACTTCCACTAGAGTCTTTTCCACTGTCACTTATATCACTGCTGCAGCTGGCCACACCTTGAATGGATCTGCAGTCATCTTGGTTTTCACATTTTTCTTCTGAATAAATTAAATGACATTTCGCAGCTTTAGACTTTTTAATCCTAGACATAAAAGCAGAAAAGGAAATGCTTTCATTTCTAATGTTCTGTTTTTTTCTTCCACAGCTATGAAAATGATGCTTTAAAGGTCTTCTCAGTCTTGTTGTATGAAGACTTTTTTCTGTCAAATAATCCTTTTGTGACACATCAAGGTAAGCAGGCACTTTGGGCATATTTTCATTCAAATAATCTGCAATATATTTTTGACCATTTTCGTTCACTTCTTTCACTATGTTTGACTCAGTTTTTTGCTTGGCCTTTCTTGGATTTAGGGAACCTTTCATCCTCTTTGGTTTCAACAACTGATTATCTTGTTCATTTGACATTTGTCTGTGTTTTATTAAACCTGAGGGTTCATTTTCATCTGCAGTCTTATTTTTAGAGTGCTCTTTACAGCTTGCTTTGTTTGTTTCATGCTGTTTACCATTTCTGTGATTTAAAGAGAGTCTGAAGTCAAAATACAATGGATTACAGCCATATGAAATACAGGGCTCAGTTTTTGTAAACAAAAGCAATTCTGTGGGCCACTGCAGAGCAGTGGTGCCATCTTTGCTCACTACATGGAGGAAAGGCAATGTCTGGGGCTTAAATTCTTTAACCACGGCCTCCTTTGGACGTGTTTCCATATTTCCATTTTTGATTTCTGAAATCTCCAAAGATCTCTCTCTTTTTACCAGTTCAGGACTGTTATTTATGTTGCTTGAACGTGCCAACTCAGGCACTTGCTGGGGTGGGAGTTCAGATAACTGGTCAGGCAGGTGGGCATTGCTGTGCTTGTAGGTATTCAGCTGCATACAAAAATTGCTAGGCTGGCATGAAGGTGAAATGAGAGTTTCTAAGAATTGCTCAGATTCATTCAGTTTGCTGTCTTGCTCTGTTTCTCTCAGTGAACCAGAAAAATCCAAATTTGAAAGCTGTATTTTCACTTTAGAAAATGAAGCATGAGCACTGACTTTTTCTTCCCATTCCCTATCACTACTTTTATCATTTTCCTTTACTATTTTAGGTTTTGGAGCTGCATGACTTGATGCACTATTATCCAAATCTGTTTGGTCTTGTGTAATAGGTGACCCTTTATCCAAGCTTGCTTTCATGTATTCCTCCAAAAGTGTGCCAGAATGGCAGGCCTCAATAACTTGCTTTTTCTTATGGTTGGGGGACTCACTACAATCATTTCCTTCTTCAGAGTTCTCACTGAAGACTGATGCCGAGGACTCAAGCTTTAAAGGGACCTTTTTAGAGAATGAGAAAGACACTCCTGCCCTTTGAGAGGTATTGGTGCTATCTGGGAACACTTGTGAGACTTGATTTCCTAGTGCATGGTGTCTTTCAGCAGAGGGATGATGCCTACTTATAATAAGCTGCTGTTTCTCTAGTATGGCTCTGGAGAAACCTTGTCCTTCACTCATCACTGTTCTTTGAGAACTGGCTGTGAACTTGCCACCTTTGTAGAGGAAAATGCCATGAGGTGCCTGCTGTTTTTCCATGACCAATCGGGGGGCTTTAAGCAATGGTCCACTCCCAGTGATGCTGTAAGGTAAAAAATAAAGAAAAAAGAAAGCCTTAAGTATTAATAAAGTAATAAAGGTATTAAGTAACCAAGCTATGACAGAGCTTGCGTTTGACATTGTCTGTATGGTGAAGGAGGGCATCATGCTGTTACAAGGGAAAGCTAAGTTTCTACAGGATAAATGCCCAGACTAGTTATTGAATCATAGAACCATAGAACAAGCTGAGTTGGAAGGGACCCACAAGGATCATAGAGTCCAGCTCGTGGCCCTGCACAGGACACCCCAACAATCCCACCATGTGCCTGGGAGTGTTGTCCAAATCTCCTTGATATGTCAGTTCAGAGCAGAATGTGATGTCAGCAAAGGAAAATAAATTCACTTTTTAGTTGGTGAGTTTTTGATAAAACTTGAAGTATTATGACCTCAATCCTCCAGTGTTTTACCTTTCAGGGTGCAGATTTTCCCAAATCGTTCTAAGGTTGACAGTACTCAATTTAACTTAAATCTTGAACTATTCTGCGACTTGAGATACAGATGAAAAAAAAAAAAAAAACACTCCCCATGGTTCACCCTGAATGGGCAAGTCTGAAGAACACTCTCAACATCCTTAAGATAACTGGGGCAAATTCAACCCTCTAAAGTCAAGAGGCCTCATTTACCATATCAGACTCTTATCAGCTGCAAATTAAAGACTGGTTGCTGTGTGCGCATTTCTATATGCGCATCTTGAGCTGTAGGTTAGGGCCAGGTCCACCAGACAGATCCATGGTGACTGGAGAGGGCTGAGGCTGAGCCAGGAAGACAGTCCAAGGGTTGAGGTCCGGAGCAAGGGGCACTGGGGACAGACAGTAGCATGGATATGGCCAAGGAGACCAACCCTCCTCCAATCCAGCCCAGAAAGACTAAGGAGGATTAAAGAGGACCAAAGCTCAGCTTTCTGAGCCCCGAGGTATAAGTGGGGCCCAGGTGTGGCTGTTTAGGGTCATTAAAGCTCAGTAGTGCCCTCAGGACCCTCATAGGCTTTTGAACAGGTACGTCTATTCTGGTGTGATTTTGAGCAGCTGTATCATTTTCAGAGCCTAAACCAGGGCAGATTTTTTATGCCTCCTGCCCCATTAATCCTACCTAACTGTCCCAGTAGCCCTTAATACTCAAAAAACAAATCTGCCCTCTCTCATGGTAATGTGCAAAAACGGGAATGTATTTTAACCTCAGTAAAGTCAGACAGAAAGCAGTGTTCTTTGTTTTGCCACATGCGTGTTGAGCTAAATGCAGAATCCAGAGTAGAGTTCTGCTTAGTAAACATTCCAGGTAAATTCCATTTTTCTGCATCCCTGGTCTAGAAGACCTGGTGTCTTACAGTCAGCTCCAAAGCATGGGCAGCCTATGCCAAAGCTTAGAATTTAAAATCAAAATGAGAAATTCTAATACTTTCAAAGCACAATGGCCACCTCTACTCAGCAGACAGATACTTTCATTAATTACATTATTCCTCCTCTCAAAATATCTCAGATTTTAAATCTGTGGTTTAGTATTCTGGTAATTAAAAAAAAAAAAAAAAGGCACAGCCCATCTATGAAGTCCTTAACAAACATGGTAAATCACAGATTTCTTGAAATAGATGATTAACTGAGATTGGAATGACTGTTGTCATTTTCCATTAGAGATGAGACATAAATAGCCACCATAAAAGTGTTTTTCCAAGATATAATTTAAACGTGCATTTCATTAGACTAATTATCTGCATTTGGTATCAATGCAGCACTACAGTACACTAACAAGAAAAAAAAAATTAGGAACCAGATTAAGTAAAAAGTTTGATTAAAGATTAGAAAATATTTTAAATAAATGTAAATACATTAGGACTGCTAGATCTGCATAACAGCTATCTATAATTGGCTAGCATGTTTTATAAATGCTATAAAAATACATTGATATTCAGCAATGGGAAAGACAGAAAGACTCTCTGAAGTAGGGTCAACGCAGAGTATGAAAATATGTATGCATTTCAGAGCATATATTTGCATTTACCACAACTTTGTCAACAGGGGATACAAATTCAGGGCTATTTGTACATCAAGAAGAAATAATCTCTTGGAGAAAGTGTGTTAAAGAGATCCTTCTCGAAGTCTCCTTGGAATAGCAAAATAAAACGTTTCTATGCACAAGATTAACAGTAATTTTGTTGTCAAATTGTACTGGCTTGTTTCAAGGAATTGTGTTGGAACCTGAGATGCAATACTCAGGGACAATAACAATTTTATGTGTATGTGGACTTTTCTTAGAAAGACTGACTTTCTGTCTTTCCTGAGCAAGTGGGAATGCTACTCCTCTGCCAAAATCACAGCTCTCAGCCACCCCTGAAACTATTCTTTCCAGGCTCTTTGTAAAGGATTATGGGCTCTTGGTTCTCTCTAAAAGCAAGCCTTTTTTTTTCCCTCATAGTTTCACTCTGGCTTTCCTATTATCACTGGCCTTATTGGTCTATCTGAGGCTACATCTTCAAGTATGTGGATATAAAGGAATCTTCCCACAGGCAGTTACATTTATTTCAACAGATTTGTATGAAAACGGAGTTGTAACCGTAAAAGTGATTTATTAGCACTAAACTGTTATATTTCAGCAGATTGCTCAAAAGCAATTACATAGGCCAAAATGAGTGTATAATAAACTCTGAATGCTATTATTTCCAGGGTACAGTAATCTTGATATGAATTTAAAAGAATGTCAGTTTAATTATCTGATTAACTCATTACGGTCATAGATTAACATAAACAATTGGTCTGGTGGCAATCTGAAGCCCTCAGTGTCATTAAACAAAGGAGATTTCTCAAATTTAAGGGTTTATTAGTGCAATATTTGTCCTGTATCTTGATATTCTTCAGTAGAGCTAACAGTAGCAGAGAAACTTAGTTAATTATTTGTTTTTCATTCACATAATGATACTTTCATTACTCTACAGAGAAATTCTGAGAATAATCCCAGCACCCTAAAAGTGGTAAAAATGATTCACAAAGGGTTTTTTCTCTCCCATTCACTTAGGGTCAAATGCTAAGACAGTCATATTAATCTCTCCAGGTCAGTTTGGATAAGGAAAAATGATGATATTATAAAAGCATCTTCAAAATGCTCAGTTTAGAAGACATGAGAATAACTAGCTACAGGAGAGAAAACGACAAACCTTCAAATGCCATGTAATTAATTCAGGGCTTTCAATTTTATGGTTTGCAGAACAGGAACGTTTGGAGTTGAGGACAGCTGAAAACAGGTTACACTATACACAAGCTTTGTGCATTACATCGTGTAGGAGTAAAAATATTAAGATTTCTTCTGGGACTGAGGGAAGAGGGCATTAAACTCTAACATGAATTTTAAATACTTGCCATTCTGACTGCTTCCGTAACTCTGCAAGCTGGTGGAGTCGCTTGAGTGCCTTTTCCTGTTTCTTCTCATCTTTCCATGACTTTGAAGCCACATTTCGAGCAAATTCTCTTTGTTTCAAATCTTTCAATCTCTGTGTGAAAAGAACATAAACAGAAGGGATTAAATATGTGCACAACAGATACATTTCCTCTTACTCAATTTATTTGCTTTTCGTGAAGTTGGTATGCAAATGGAGAGTAAAAATAAAATAATAGTAAAAAGAGATTGGAAATACTATTTTTGCCTAAAAAACAACATGATTTGACCATTGCTATTTAGGTGATACATGCATACATCTAAATGACAGTTTTGCTTCTTATGAATACATAAATCTGCTGTTGTGTACAAACATAGGCACAAAGCTAGACTCCATTTAATGAGGTCAACATTTTACTTTTTAGTTAATTCTGTTGGAAAGTAATACATAGGCATGACGGCTTCTTTTTTCTCCAGCTAAAATGAAATAATCCAGCTAGTGACAGTGACACAATATGACACAGTCATGGAAACTGTTTTCCACCACCCTTGGTGGAAAGAGGCCATTCTGGGTCTGTGATTTTGCTCCATGAAGAGTGCTGGTAAGCTGTAGTGGGTATGTCCCACCACTGTCACATCAGCTGTCCCATAAGTATGGGATTTTTAAAAAAGTCAGATAACACCTACGAAAGAAAAGTAGATTCTGGGAGGCTAAGACCAGAAATTTCTTATTTGCTTTCAGCCTTGTAGACCCCAAGACATGTGATTCTGAGCACTGCTCTGGAAACGGGGAGCTGAGCTGTTCATGTATCAGCTTTCTAGGGAGCTTAAGAGCTGGCTCAGAACCACCCTGATGTTTCTGCACAGACAAGTTCCTTGGATGAGGTCAACAAGGCCAGAAAGACAGTTGCTCAAGGAACTGATGCACCACCAACCAGCAAGAATTTCCATGTTGCCTGGTGCCTGATGAAAGTTCAACAATTCTAACAATAATATTTACACTTTGTCCAATCTGTATGTTTCTCCATAAAGTTTTTATCAGCTCCAACATCTAGTATTTCACTGAAGTAGGCTCTGAAACAAAACAGCTGCAAAAGCCTCTTTAAAGCTCTTAGGCTTCATTTGCTTGGAAAAAAATGTTTGCTCCACCGTATTTTACCTATTCCTTTATGTGCCCTCCCTCACTGTTTACTTGTCACTTGCCAGGCCAGTCACATAATGCTCCATTCCCTCAACCTCATTGTCTGCAATTTACAGTAAAATGGATGAATATGTAAGAAAATATTACTTTTGGTTCATGAAACAAGCTTTTAAAATAATATATCAAAGCCAAAGTTGTAAAAGAAATCAGAGAATCTTCTCAGAAACAAATCCACATATTCTGTCACGTCGGTAATACTTACAAGAGTCTAGAGATATTTAAGCTGTGAAGATAAGTAAGGAAAACATATGTAGCCTTAAGCCTTATTAACATGTCCAATGTGAAGTAAGAGCAAAGAAATAGGGCAAAGAAACATATTTGAGAAATGCTCTTTAGGGCCACTTGCTATGTTTTAGCTGTCCTCCTGAGCTGTTCAGCATCACACCTAAAGCATTCATGGGGAAAAACAGAAACAGTTTCTACCTGTCAAGGAAAAAAAGAACAGTGTGAAAGCAAGTGCTATGGAGTGCAGGTACTGCAAAGCAAAGCAATTTCATTTCTTTGGCAGTTAGGATGATAATCAAAAATCAAATGGACTAACACTAAGAATAGAATTTCTAGCAGTATTTTTTGCTCTCTAATGGCATACAGCATGTGTCAAAGTAGAGAGAAGAAGAAAAAAAAAGCAGGTAAGCATAGCAGAGAGCTCATCAACTTGAGCCGAAATCCAAGAAATCGAAAGCATCTAGAGTCTGAGCAGAGAAAGAGCTCTCTTTGCACATTGCCTCAGCAAAATAAAACAAAGCTGCACTGCCAGAGCTCCAGTTAAGAATTGTAATGAAATTTGTCAGCTATGTTGGATAGATCATGGGACTGCCTGCTGAACCTGTAAACCCCTGGTTTTCTTCACTAATAACCTGTGCTAGACTTCTGACAGGCACACAAATATTTTCTGCAGATGGTGCACAACAGCATGCAACTGAGCAGGTACCTGAATGACAATCCCAAGCTCAGCAGGTGTGCTTGAAAATTAACATTGCTTTACACGGCAATTGCATTTCTTCATGTAATTAGGTACTTAACTGGGCATCCAAATGCAGGCACATGTAATAAACTATGATTTATTTAAAGGCATTCTTCTGTTCTGTCCTTCAGAAGCTACAAATATTATTGTCCTGGAGTTATATTTGTTTTTTAGACTCATGTTCTATTCCTTCTCTCTTTTTCGCGGGCGTGAGTGTGTGGATGTTGCTACACTTAAAAGTAACCCATCCCTTTTTCATAAACACCCACAGAGACGATTAAAAGAGTACAAAACAATATTCATTGCATCCAAAGATTTACTTGTAGAACCAGATCTGAGTCACACTGGTTCCTCTGTCTAAGACTCAGTCAAAAAATAATGAAACTATGTTTTTTCTCTTGAACTCTGGTACGAATCAACAGGAGATTCAAATGAGTTAATGGAGCTTCATCTCCACTACCTACTTTTGCTAAACATGAAAGAACAGTGGTCAAATACCTGTAATTTAGCAATTTCTGCCCATTCTTAATGTTGGGTTGTTTGAGGTTTTTTAATTGCCACTTCACTGGGGCCAGTTCTTGCTTTACACTGACCCCTGGGCACCTGAAGGAAACTCACTGATTGATGCATTTGCAGTATTGACTTAATTTTCTTTCCAGAGTTATGATCCTGATTTTTATTCATCCCTGTGCAGGTGAATGTTTGTCTGGATTGCTATTCATCTGATCAAATTTAGATGCCTTTCTTCACAGCTGCTGGAAAGAAATAAGAATTTTGGGGATGTAATCACCTCTTTTAAAAGCAGCTGTCTAAAACAAGACGAATAAAGTGAAATGTAAAAGTACTTTCTTTTCATTATGTACAAAGGGCATTAAGGGTATCTATCTTAATTATTAAGGGGTGTTCCTCTAAGAAGGAGACAAAGCTGACAGCCCAGCTGAGGTGCCTTTACACCAGTGCACACAGCATGGGCAACAAACAGGAGGAGCTGGAAGCCACTGTTCTGCTAGCATGACAGCCTAGTTGCCATTACTGCATCCTGGTGGAAGGAATCCCATGACTGGAGTTCAGCGGAGTATTAATGGCTACAGTATGTTTAGAAGGGACAGGCAACAAAGGAGGGGTGGAAGGTTTGTGTCTGCATCAAGAAATGTGGAGTGTGTAAGGTTGTCTCTGAACAATAGTCACAACCAGACTGAAAGCATATGGGTAAGAATCAGAGATCAAGGTAACAAAGGGAACCTTGTGGTCGGTGTCTACTACAGGCCATCTGATCAAAGTGAGCTTATTGATGAAGTCTTCTTACTACAGCTATAGGAGCAACTGTGTTCCCTCCAGGAGGCTCTTGTCCTCCTAGGGGACTTCAACTAGCTCTACATCTGCTGGAAAAATAGCACAGAGTGCGGTAGGAAATCCAGGAGACTGAACATGGAGGATATCTTCTTAAGCCAGGTAGCTGGTAGCTCTACCAGAGTGGATGTGATACTGGACCTGATGGTCACCAACACAAGAGAGTAATTGATGGCATCTTGATTGGAGGCATCCTATGATCATGCACTGGTGGAATTTGCAGTCCTGAGGGGTATGGGTCAGGTGAAGAGTAAAGTCAAGACCCCAAATTTCAGGACAGCACAATTCCAGCTGTTCAAGGATTTATTCAGTAGTCTCCCCTGGGAAACTGCCCTAGAGACAAGGGAGCAAAACCAAGCTAGCAGATGTTTAAGGAAGTTTTCCACAGAGCATGAAAGCTCTAAGGTCCTTGGTGTAAGATGAAAGGAGACTGGCATGGCTGAGTCAAAACCTAATGTCAAATTAAGGGGCAAGAAGGAAAATGCACAGGTAGTGAAAACAGGTATCCTGGGAAGAGTATAGTGATGCTGCTTGTGTAAGGATGAGTCCCTAGTAACATTCAAGAGCAGGTTGGATAGGGCTCTGAGCAACATGAATTGATTGAAGATGTTCCTGCTGATTGCAGGGCAGTTGAAACTAGATGGTCTTGAAAGGTCCCTTCCAAACCAAACTATCCTGTGGTTCTGTCTCTCACACACATTTTTGATAGAGGAAGTTAGTGCAATTGGTAAATTTTCATTGCTACAGGTAATAGTCTTGTCTATTGGCAACATAAAAGAGGAGCTTGAATTAGTTTACTTTTGGCATATGTAATAGAAAGAAACTTGAGGAAGACATCTATATATTTTTTTTATGAGTCATTGACAAGAATACAGAAAAAACTTTCCTAATCTGAATTTCTCTGCCAGATTTGCCACCCTTCAACCTTCATAGGGTCTCTGGAACATTTTATCTATATTGCTCTCTCATTCACTGTCTCTCAGTTTGAGGACCTTAGGAACAAAGCATTACTTCTCCTTTTGAGCATTCTACCAAGGGCTATGCTCATCCCATTACATAGATTTGACAGAGATTCTCAGTATAACTACTTTTGGGACAAAGAACTCCTATTGCAAGTTTACTGAGAAGCAAATCCTCTTCTTGTACTGCATTGATGTAAGTAGAAGGTATCTTTGGGAAAAAAAAATTCTTCATTAAGTTATAAAAGGTCAGGTTAGTACGAATTAAATTATTTTTTTTTCCCATTACATTTGGACTATTTTTATTCTGGAATGTAATTCGCAGTGCACCCTCCAAAATACTCATCATTCCAGCCCCAGGTAAAAATGTATGTACCACACATTAGGTATATGTCTCCTGTCATATTTAGAGAGCCTTGTTTAAATCTAAGTCCTTGAACTAATGCGAGTGTTTGAGTGCCTGATTAGCTTTAAAGATTTATTTCCACTTAGCTGAAAAGCTCCTTAATTAAGTTCTAACCAAATTCACCATAGAAGGGTTAAATGAGGTAAAAAGGAACATTAATTTCAGTAATTATTCTCTTGCCTGTAACCCTAACATTGGAACTAAATGCATTATTTGTAAAATGATTTCACAGTGCAAACCATCAACTGAAAATGATAGTCACTAGAGAACATAATTAAACTTCACGTCTAAAGCTTACAGTATTAGCTTGCTAAGCAAAAGTGAGGAAACAGCAATGAAGGTATATGCTCTTACTAGGGTAAATAAAATCCTAAAAATAATTTGGAAAGGGCATTACATACAGGAATTAACAATGAGATATGAAGCTCAAAAACCAGCCGATAAATTTTCATATGTTTTACCCATAAATAGCTACAGATCGCTTTGAAGTGTGTTCTAGTAATCACTTGTTAGAGTAGTTCATATTATAGTCAGCAATAACAGATTCAATATTGTTAGTGGAAGTAAATGAGAAGACGGAAAGAAAATATCCTGGTATGATTGGATTAGGGAATGAGATAATAGCAGGAGAGAGGAAAAGTCAGTCCTCAGACATGCAATACAGAATCTATCTATCAGTGAATGAGATGCTGATAGTGGCTCTAAGCAGAAGGATAAATTACAGGTGGCTCTTTGCTGGGCTTGTTTTTTGCATGTCTTCAGAGAAACCCCTGCTATGTCTGTATAGGAAGATGGTCTGATCTAGCGCAACGGGTCTTCATGTCAAAAAGCATCAAGACCTACTAGTGCTTATCTGTGCCTTTTCTGTTGGTAACTCTTACTGTTCAACCAGATCTGCAAACAGTCCTGCTAATTAAACTGATTTTATCCACTGCTGGATAAAAGCATCTGTTTGCAGATACTTTCCATTTTCAAAGATCCATTTGCACTGCTCATGAGAATCCCCAAGTTCAGCCAGCTCTATTTCATGTAAGCCATTTCCATAGCAGAAAGGACAGAATGTGCACTTTGTGACAGAAACTCCTCTGAAGGGCTGAGCTATTTGTGGATCCAGCATATGCCCCAGTTGACCACCTATGTTTTTATCAGTTCTGATGAACTTATTGTCATATGTTCCAACAAGCTGGCTGCACACTGTGTAATTTGATTAGATGTATTCAGTGCCACTTTGGAATACAGAGCAATTTACCTAGTAAAAGCCACACATTTGAATTATAAAAACCTTGGAGTAGGGACTGTATCTTCGTGTTTGTATTACCTGACTTGTCAGGGCACTGGGCTTTTTCTAAGATCAAAAACATCATCTCATATATTTTATTTCTTTTTCTTTCACATTTAAGCCACTAAAAGAAAAGAAATTGGCATTGCAGATCCTGTGCAAGACTAATTCCTTTCAAAACTTTCAGTACCTTTTGTAATCTTATTTTAAAAATATTTAGAACTTTTCCACATATTTTTAAAGCCCATCTCACCACTTTGTTTTGATTTGTTCTCACTGTAGCAGGCGGAATACAAAATCGTCTCCATTTTAATGAAAAGAGCAAGTCTGAACTATCCCAGAATTCTACAGATGAGTCCAAAACCTGGCTTCAAACTTTCTTCAACATGGTCAGCATACTTTCAAAGTAACAAAAATGATAGTAGAAATGTCCAGACATAGACAGATTTAGACTTCTTACAAAACTTCATCTTTACCGAGATATCATTTTACAAATAACTAAATGAAGGCAGAGATGGAGTGAATTCTGGAAAGAGCAGGGAGGAGTCTGAATCAACACTTACATGTATATACTTAGTTATCACCTCTAACTTTTTGCACACCCATTGAAAAAAAGATGCCAGACAACAGAATAAAGCCTAAATTTGATTTACCTGTATAATTGATTGATTCTTGATAACTATGATAGTGTTGAGGGAACAAAAACAAAGCATAAAGGATAAGCCTTTTCCAAATTATTGTGCTATGTTTACTCAGAGGAAAGTTGAATGAGCAGACTGCTACACAGTGACTTTGAAATGTTACATCAGAGAACAAGTCCAACACTAAAAAACCCCAGATATTTTAATATGTGTATGTGGCTGTGTTTTTTTAATTTTTATTTATTTATTTTTTATTATTTTTATTAGTCAATCAATACCAAAATACTCTTTCTCTTGTATTTGCTCAAAGTAAACTGAACTCTTCTGGAGTAGGATGATTAAAGGCAACCAGGAATATAGCAGCAATACTGTAACAAAATACCTGCTCAAAGTAAAGGAAGTTTAATAAATTACATTTTCTTGCAGTTTTAGTCAACCAGAAAAGGCCACAAATGAATTTTGTAATCATCTGATCAAAACTTTTTGATAACACAAGACAGAGGACATCCAGATAAATTGGTGAAATTGAGTTACTTTGACAAGAACTGTTTTATATAATCCACATTAAATGAAATGTGTTACGTTATCATTCCTCAATATTTTATGGAGTCCTGTTTCAGTCATGCCAGTATTTGCCCTGACACTAATATCAGAATGACAGATTTTCTTGTTTATTCTTTCTAAATCCTAGCATGGCATCATCTAGCTTAATGCTTCTTCCTCTAGTGCTCTGAGACCCGTTAAAAATCAACATTTATTATTAGGAAAGTTTATGGCCATCTCTTTCCTAATACTTAAATGCTGGTCTCCTGAACCAGCTGACACAAAAATCTTTAGCTCTAGATTATGTTGCTAAAGATCCTTCTAAAGTATTAGTAGAGTGGTACTTTACAATTATCATAACCGTTATCGATGGGACTTAGTCATTTAGTTTTGTCCTAAGCATAGAACAGAAATCTGTGTTGAATAGTATTTTTTATATCACTGTTACTAAGTAAATAATTTCAATTTGGAGCAGAATATACTTTATGTCCTCAATATACTTTCAGAAACTTTCTTGCGCTCACCTCTGATGACTACAGATTTTCCTTTCGCCCTTTTTATTTCCTCCATCATTTCTTTTCCAATTTCTTCACTTGTGATTTATAGTATTTACCATTCATTTTTCCCTTTTCTCCTTCATTATGAATTTAATCCAGAGAGAATTGACTTTCCTTCTAAACAAGATTAGTGTTTATAACCGATTTGGTCTTTTTCAGTTCAGGGATTTGGGTTCTTAAACCATCAGACAAGTGGTCTTTAAAATTTCTTAGGTCCTTCTTACATC
Source organism: Empidonax traillii (assembly GCF_003031625.1). NCBI lineage: Eukaryota > Metazoa > Chordata > Aves > Passeriformes > Tyrannidae > Empidonax > Empidonax traillii. Next base: position 71,729 of record NW_020955705.1, read on the forward strand.
TTTCCATTTGATTTCCTCCTCCTAGCCCATTTGAAAAGCTCATTGATGTTTACGAAACTATATTCCTAAAAGAAGTCTATGTTACAGTTCGTTATTTATACAAATATATGCAAATATTTTATTTGCATTTACTAAAGACAGTTACTTTTTTATTTTCCGTATGTCCATGTGTTGATCATCATAATGATAATAACATATAGGTTAAAGATCAGCTTTTTAGAGACTCATAATGTGGATGAAATATTTCTGTGCTGTTCTTGTCATAAGGGAGGCAGCTAATTCGGATGGATGATCTGTTAATTTTAATTTCTTCATACATGGGATTGGAGTAGCAGTTTGTGTTGCAGTCTTTGATTTATAGGGAAAAGATGAGCAGAGGTCCCTTTTTTTTCCAGGATAATTCACTTCTGCAATAATCTGGTTTAGCCTTTGATTATCAGAGACAACCCTCTGAGAACACATCTCAGTAAATTTTACGGATTTTTAGAAATGTTGTTACATTATATTTTTTATTTTATTTAATTATTTTCCAATTTTGTCTTGAATTATTGTTATGTGTTCTCTCTGATATTAGTGTCCTTTCTTCCCTCTACTTGGCTTATTTATCTGTCTTCCAAGTTAAGCAGCATTTCCTTAGGAAGCAATAACGTGCTTCCTAAGCAAATTCAGTGTGTCATGGAAAAAAGATGACCAAACTGTGAAGAGTGAAAGATGTCCTAATTTTCTGGTTTATAAAGACAAAGGTATTTAAGTTCTATCTAGCTCCCTTTTTATTGCCACATGCTTAAATTATTATTTTTTTGCAATTTGTAATTTGTATTTGGTCCCCTTGAACTTAGTGCTGTTGCAACCTGGAGTGCCTGAGGCTTTTACTAAGAGAGGGAGCTAAAAGCAAGCACAAGGTCGAGATGCGCAGTTCAGCCCACTGGTGTGTAACCGAGCTGCAACTTGACACACTTCAGGTGTAACTCCACAGTTTAAAAGTTTTAATAATTTTCTAGAAACTGCTCCCTGAAAAGGGAGAAATGGGCATGATGTAATTTTATGAGGGCAATCCCTTGCTACTTCTCTTTTCCACTTATATGTTTTGGAGTTGTGAGAGATAACATTTAATGTTACCCTCTTAGCCATGCTCCAGATCATGTCTGTTTGTATTCACTCTTGTATCAGATGTTGCTATAAGCACACATCTAATATTTCATGTGTACGTGGGCATGTTTAATATTCTAAATCTGATTTATCACTCACTGTTTCTGAAACACTTTATGACATTTTTCAAATTCTTTCCTGTCTTGTGACGCAAAGAACCTTTTAAACAAGTTACACTTTACTACTCCTCCCAGGCAAAATTTGAAGTTGATCTTTAATTTATACCATGGCTTTCTATTCTAGTAATCCATACTTTTGTACACTCCTAAATTTTAATTATTTCTTGCAAAAAAAAGAGAAATACCACAAATTTATGTACTGAAATGGAAAATCAAGCCTCTTAACATATGCACCAATACACATATGCTATGGTCATATTGGCTTCATATTCTTTGGATTAGGTGAGGTAAATCAATGCTGGAAATTATATTCTGGAGACAAGGAGAAGCAGGGCAACTGGATCATATGCTATAATTTTAATTTCTGAAAAACGACCCATTGTTTTTCAATGTACTATTGGTTTGACTTTTAAGGATACCTTGTGCAAAAAAAAAAAAGGAATTACATAAGAGAAAATTCTGTTAATTTCCTAGAAATAACAGAAAACTGCTATAACAATTACTGTACACTTCTCACATGCTTCATGTTCAGATTTTTTAAGCTATGACTAGCTGTTTTATGTGTATACTCTTCCAATTTATCATTATTTTCAAATGCAAGGCCAGAATTATTTTTTTTTTTTTAACCAAGCAAACTGACATTATCCTGTGCTAGATTTCAAAATGGGAAGGAAATCATAATCTGACACAGGCTATTGAGAGCCACAATTATGTCAATGAGCTGCATGTTGCATGTAACTCAGGCTCAAATGATATAAAAGTAATACAGAACTCAGAAAGGATGGTCATTACAAGCTGATGAGAAGAATGAATTTTGCTTTGAAGACAAGATGAGGTTGATCTGAATATTCTGGATTCCTTTCGAAAGGTGAAAATTACATTATACCTTTCAGGCAATATTCTTGTATGAAAAAATTAGTAACAATGAAAGAATCCACTTCTCTGGGGAATTTACGTGATTTAATAATTTGTATTGTTTTGCTCCTAAACATGAAATGACTTTACCCTATAATTTCTCAATTAGTTATTATTTGATATTCACACAATCCAGTATAAGACTAGAGATCCAAGGCAGGTTCAGAATGAAAGCCATAGGTTTTTGGGTTTCTGCCAGGTATGGTTTAGTGCCTTGTTGAATATCACAGATCCTAAAAGGGAAGTGTAAAGACACTGCAATGAAATGTGACTTTTAAACATAAGTATTTAGATGCCTGTTTTGAAGGAAACAATGCTCAGAATCCATCAACATGCTAAGGGCTGAAATCAAGCTGAGAAATGCTAACTACAAGCATATGGTATGCTACAGGGTTGCAATAAGTTACTGTCAATTCCTCTATACTTACACATTTGTTAAAAGTCTAGAATTTCTGCTCAGCAATAACCTTTGACCATTGGGATTTCTTGATTTTTTTTAATCTTAGTGGGAGGATTAAAATTCTGAAAACTTCTTTAAGAAATGAAAATTTCAAGTGGCTTGATGTCAATGCATCTAAATAGTAACATAAATTAATGCCTAAAGTTAACATTTTCATAATTTCTGTATCTCAAGAATAGTAAGCATAATCTACACTTACATTAAAACTATTATTACAAAAGTGTTTTTAAATAATTTGTAAGAATTTTTGAAAAGCTTTTTTTGTAACACTGTTGAAGCAAAGTATTTCAATCTTTATGAACCATTTCAACCTGATTGAAACTAAATGATTTAAAACTTCTGAATAAAAACAGTTTTGATCTTCTTATATTCCTGAGGAAACATTCTGCTCTAAAAGTAACATTTCCTGATAAATGAGTGAATTAATGTTTAGTTTTTGTTGGGTTTATTATGTTTGGTTTGTTTGTTTGTTTGGGGTTTTTTTTTTCTGTTTTTTGAAGAAACTTTTTTTTTTACTGCCCCATCACTTGTGTTAGTATGTTTGTTTGCTATTCACATGCATGTCATCTACATTTCTCTAGATATTCCCTTGCAATTTAATTTGAGAAGATACTTAAAGAGACCGCATATTTTTAATGGCTTCTGGTGAAGTCTAATTATTATAAAATTGTAAGAACTGTGAAATGATAACTGGTCTGGGTTACCTCCTTTATTTTTCCCTTAGAGATATGTTAAGAGATGTTAATTAATGCATTTAAATAAGTAAGGGTAATAAATGACTAATCTCACCATTTTTATTGCTGTCTTGGTGATGCACAGATATGTTTCTGTTTTGCTTTTAAATATTTGTTTGTGCTATGAATGCCCCTCTTAAAGACATACAAGGCACATTGTAAGGTCCCTCAAACACAAACATAGCTGATTAGCTTTGACTTAAAGCACCACAGGAATCAATTGCTCAGCTACATTCTTGCATGTTAAATACTGCTTGGAAGGTTCAGACAGTCAAAAATTAACAGAACCATAATAGATGAAGCTTCTAGACAGATGCTTATTGTGCCAGATAGGCTGTGGATGTCAGTGGTATTAGAAGAATCATCATTTTTCCATGCAAGGGAAAAGTATGCCAAGAGAGCACTGTTCAGAAGTTATGCAGAAGCCAAGTGAAATGTAATTTTTGTGTGAACTTTTGAGGGGACAACATTTTGCTAACACAGCTAATTGCTGTATTTCCAAAAAGCTGATTATGGCACAGAGTTGCCCAAGGTATGATATGTACAGATGTTTCATAACCTGCAGAACATGTTACTTAACCTGCTTTAATATTAGTTTATTGTAAAAGTAATTCCAGAAATATGAATTAAAGTACTTGTGAACAGACTTAAAAGCCAATCATAGCATCTAGTGGTGCTTTGTCCCTATTACCTCACTACTCGAGGTAAAACTTTTTTTTCTTTCTGGGTTGGAAAGGACCTCTGAGATCATCAAGTCCAACCCTTGATCCGCTACCACCACAGTTACTAGACTATGGCACTAAGTGCCACATCCAGTCTCTTAAATACCTCCAGGGATGGTGAATCCATCACCTCCCTCGGCAGCCCATTCCAATGCCCTCTCTGTAAAGAATTTCCTCCTAATATCCAACCTAAACCCCCCCGGCAGAGCTTAAGACATGTGCCCTCTTGTCTTACTGCTGATTTCCTGGGAGAAGAGACCGACCTCCACCTCGCTACAACCTCCTTTCAGGTAGTTGTAGAGAGTGATGAGGTCACCCCTGAGCCTCCTCTTCTCCAGACTAAACAACCCCAGCTCCCTCAGCCTCTCCTCATAGGACTTGTGCTCAAGTCCCTTCACCAGCCTCGTTGCTCTTCTCTGGACCTGCTCCAGCACCTCAATATCCTTCCTGAACTGAGGGGCCCAGAGCTGAACACAATACTCAAGGTGTGGCCTCACCAGCACTGAGTACAGGGGAAGGATCACTTCCCTGCTCCTGCTGGCCACACTGTTCTTGATGCAGGCCAGGATGCCATTGGCCTTCTTGGCTACCTGGGCACACTGCTGGCTTATGCTCAACTTGTAGAGCCTGACCTTAAAATATCACCAGGTATTCCAGATCTAACAAAAAAATCCCAACCAAATGTGCAAAGGATGTGGCCTATAAGCAACGTTACATAATGTTTGCCAGTCATGTGAAGCTGGCACATGAAATATAATGTGCATCTATGTTCAGTCTTGCCCAGTTCTCACTAGTTCATAGTAAACAGATGGTTTTGCATGATTTGTAACATTTTGCACAGAAGTAGGTATAAAACAAGCTGTTCATTCTGCTTCTTCTGTCCTTATAACTGGTATTTAAAAAGTGGAAAAGGCACCTGAATACAAAGATTTTAAAAAGGACAGAAACGTCCAGTATAATTTATCTTGTTCATTAAACAACACAGGCACAACTCCTGCCTGACTGCCCTAAAGGTTAACAGGGAATAATAATAATCTAAACATTAATATTTAAGTTCTACATGTCTATCTCTTTTACTTAGGTAATATCCCATGTACTGCATCTATTAGCATTTCAGAACTCAGAACCAAAGAGGAATATGTTGGTTTTGAAAACTTTTTACAGGAAATAGAATTATGACTGGCTCAAACCCAATTTTTTTATTTGAATGGAATGTTTCAGAAAGTCTTTTTTTTTTTTCAAATTTTCTTTGTATTTCAAATATCATCACCATGTTAAATCAGTCATAAGAGAATGTTTCAATTAAATTAGGTTTGAGATATTTTTCCCTTGACCATATTTGAAATAGCAGCAAAGTCTGAAACAATGGGAAAGCAGAGATGCTGAGTTTACACCAGATTAACTTCACATTTTCTCTAAATATACTTAAAGAAGAATATGTTTCTTCATGATCTGGTGAGGAATTACTGTACAAAATTAAACTCTAAACTGCTATTGAAAAGCAGAATTTCATATTTCCCTGTGGTTTGGCATAAACTTTTTTTTTTTGTTATAAATCTAATCTTTCTGATTCCTTACTTATTTGAATAAGACATCCATTGCACTGCATCAACCATTCCTCCTGCTTGAAAAATTACTTTTAAAACTTTAGTAATTAAAAAGTGTAACCTCTGAGAAGAATGGAAATAACAATAACAGAGGCATTAATGAAAAGCACTTCCTCTAAATGACATTCTCGTTATTGCTATGTCCTAAATGCCAGAATCTGATAATACACTTCTGTTATTCCTTATGTAATTAAATGCTTAAGAAATATTCTGCAGTCATTGGACCATCATTAACAACTATGAAATTAGGTGTCCCATGGGTTCTTTTCCAAATTAAAGGGGGTTAAATTGCTAATTTACATGTTAATTAACAGTCATCCTAAAGAACACCAAATGTAATTCCATAGTATCTAGCATTTAAAAATTTAGCTTATCAAGACAATAAATTCAAAAGAAGCTCTGCATTATTTACAAGATTTTTTTTTTGACAGCTAATGATGAATCTGATTATTCTAAATAAAATTTAATTTTAAAAGGATGAATATTGCCAATTTATTTGCTCTGTTCCTGAGTAATAGGAAAGCAGCAAGGCACTGGCAGGGCAGCATGTCTAGCAGGTGTTTATAAAGTGCACTGATCTGCACAGATTGGTAAGTTTAAAATAAAGAAAAGTTTCTGGTGACATTTCTTTGGGATCTGCTGCTTCGAGTCACTCCTAATCATCATAGCCTGCTCAGTGGTATTTGATAAAAATGCTTCTGCTGCTCCAGAGCTACTCTAGTACATGCACTTGCTCTAGTGTGCAATTGAAGCATCTCATAAATACAATTGAAGCATCTCATAAATACAAGCCTCCCCTCATAAAATTTAAGAAAATATTGCATAATATTAGAAAGCAAGCATTCACTGTAAGATAATTTGAAACTGGCAAAATAAATATTCTACTAAGCGAAGCCACAGAATTATCCTGTTGCTTATATCCTGCTTTTGTGCATATGTTGTGCACTATTGCTTTGCTTAAATGCTGATGTCATCTTGGGTTGCTTTATGTTACTTCTATTTACATTAGTTTCTGTGATGTGACACAGTCTGATTGTTTCCCTGAACTGCTACTTCAGCATTTCAAAAATGCTGGATTGCAGGTGCTTTGAAGCACAGCAGCTGTGATGCAAACATGTTTTTAGAAAGGCAGGATTTCTCCCTGTCTGAATAACAGAAAGAATCATTCAGGACAAGAAAATTTTGGTCTTATAGGATCTAGAATTGGTAAAATTTTAAATTGTATGTGAACAAAAGCATTACATATTCCATCCTTTGGTTTTTCTTCAGACCTCAGCCATTTTGTATGCTGTGCAAGTTGTTTGTATTATTTTCAATGTAACATTGTGTGGAAACATAATATCTGTGATATTCGTGTTGACAGAATTAGAGTTGTAAAATGTGGTCTATTCACTCAGTTCCTTGGCTCTAACTTAGACACTGGTGGCTGTAAGTGGCTGACATCGAGAATTTCCTTCTGTGCTTTATCTTCATATTTCTCCTTATTCATGGATTATTTCTCCAGGTCTTTCCTCTTGTAAATCCTTTTTCTCTCTTAATTGTCTTCTTGTTTCTGAGTGATACTTCCATGCCTTTCTGTTCTTGCTGTTTCTGTTCATAACACCTATTCCCATAAGTGCTTCCTCAACCCACTGCTTCTCCTTGTTTACCCCTCATTTTACATCATCAGTTCTTTTGCAGCCAACAGCTTCCTCCCCTACACAAAATGAGTTAATTTCTGAACTGCAGTCCATCTTCAATACTAAGTCAGGGAGTTTTCCTCAGTGAAAACAACATGCAACTTTAATTAATGATTTTCTTAAAGGGCAGAGGTATGAAAGTATTGGAGTAGGTTGTCCAAACAGTATTGATTCTGATGCCTTATCACTTCTTTATTCTTTACTTTGCAAATACTACATATTTTTACTGTCATTTACTAAAGCTGGTGATCCATAAAGAAATTTCAGCCCAATCACTGAAAGCCACAGAAAACTTGTTCTTAAAATACAAAGTGTTTGGAAACATTAATTATGTGCATTGCAGTTAGTTCTGTATCTCACAATCCAGTAGAAATCATGGAGTAATTTAGTTTGCAATCAAAACTAATTTAGAAACAAAAGGGATAAAAAAAAGGAGGTAATTCACATGAACAAATTCTGAAAGAGTTAGAAAAACTTTTAAAGTTAATTATGGAAAAGGCAATGTGAGAAAAAGGCAACTATTCAGTAAGAAATTATCAGAAACCTGTTCTTTGGGAACAGTTACAGTCAGAGTGGAAGTAATTTTTGAGAGTATGAACAAGAACACACTGAAAAATCAATGTATAATAAAAAGCTAAGAAAGTGTGAAGCTATTACAGATATTAGAGAAAGTAATAAATGTCATAGGCATAAGCAAAAATAAGGAAATCACTGGTTTCACAATGAGAAAGAGAACAGTGTGTTTTTAAGGCAAAAAGACACTGAAACCATAGGATAGACTATAGAAATGAATTCTTTGCTTTTAGCTTTGGTCTTCACCTTAAAAAAAACCCCAAGACTTATACCAGATATGTAAAGGGTATACTATTTCCAAGGGAAGAGAAAGATGTGCTTAAAAGGAAAGAGAAGAGAAAACTGAATCTATATGGATATGGTAGAATAATGAATAAAATAACAGTTAAGAACTCCCCAGCATCAAAACCTCCCAAATTCAAGAGAAAATAAATACTGTGATGAAGCAGAAGTGTCTGACAAGTGTTATACTGGTACAGATGATCATTCTAAATAATTGTCTAAAGGGTGTAGTTAAAATATAAACTGGTAATAAATTTGCCTCAAGTTAAAAATAAACAGGCAGTTCACTGAAATTAAAGAATAATTTGTTGAAAAAATCCAAGAAACTGTTGACTGTATCAAATCATAATGGGAATATTTTGATGTATGTGTCAGGCATGTTTAATCTGACTAAATATACTTATGGTAAATTTTCTGAAGATGGGAAAAATAAATAATAACTTTCATCTCTAAACCCCCTGTCTTGTAAAGCATATGAGCATCCTTTATTTTATGCATTTGAATAATTTTATTTATTTTTGTGGGGCTGCTTATAGGCATACCTCTTGGAAAGGTCATGGTTGGTCTCAGGACTGGGCCTAATTTTACACCCTCCAAACTGCACCCACGTAACAATTTGTGTGTGTGGTAGTTGCTTTTGAGCATAGCAATCCACTGGTGTCTAAAAAATAAGAGGCCAAAAACTACCACCCATACAAAATTCCTGTATCACTTGAAGTCAACTTATAAACCAGCCGTTTGAGGGAATCTAACACTGTATTGCTGTTTCTCGTGTTTGATTCCTTTCTTTTGCTTTTAATCTTTCTAAGGGTGGGAGGGATGCGAAAGTTTTGTTACAAGTATGCATGTACTTCTTAACAAGCATTAAGCTAAGGTGATTTTTGTGAGTTACAGAAGCAGAATGTTGACGACTGAGGACCACACTGCACTTGCTAACTGAGAGCAGGAAATTCTAAGGTCTTTTGCCATTCAGATTATTTTCTGAGGAGGCCACAGGGAGTACAGACTCCATATGCAAAACTGGGCCTTAAAAAAAGCCCCTTTTTAAAGGCTAGTGTCTTGATGCAAAAGTGCAGAAGCAAGGGCTACAGGGAAGGACCTCAGCATTGTTCATGTGGTAGAACAAGAGGGACAGTGTGTCCACTTAAATATCTATGGAAAAAGCAGAGATCACACAAGCAAACATAGTGAGGAATCTTCAAGCTGGTATAGTACTTTCTGTTTGACTCATATGTTACTTCATCCAGAAGAAGGTTTCTCCATGTGTTTGCCTAATTTCCCAGATCCTAAGGTGAAATCCCTCAGACATTATCGGACCAGTTTCCTTTCCTCCAAATGAAAACTGTTTGGACAATAGAGATTTACCTTAGAGGCAAAAGACATGACTTCATTTCCCTCCAATAAACATGGAGTTACTGGAAAAAACCACCCTTGAGATGAACAAACAAGATCTCAGCATTACACCCGCTCCTGAAGCTTTCTCTGTGTCAACTTACCAGTGCATTTTCTGGGTGGCAGCAGCAATGCTAGCTAAAATGCAAGCATATTTGCTAGCTTTGATGTTTAACAGGAGCTAAATCTCTGCCTGAATTAGAGTTTAAATCCACAAGCACCATAAAGGCTTAACAGTAAGTGCCCACAGCTGTACACACTAAATCAGACTCTCATGCCAGAAATATATCCAAATGCTTGTTTGCATGGATATAAATACTAAAATACAGGTATGTGCATGCAAAATCGAGTAGGCTGAAAGTTCTGTTCACTCACTTATACAGTGCTGCCTGGATCAAGAACACTAAAATTTGTGTTGTGGGGAGGTTTTTGGGGGTATTTTTGGTTTGGTTTTTTTTGGTTTTGGTTTTTGGTTGTTTGTTTGGGGTTTTTTTGCCTTTTTTTTGGGGGGTGGGGGTTTTGTTTTTTTTTATTGTTGTTTTGGTTTGATTTTTTTTTAATCACATGAGAGAATGTGATGTATTTTGACAACAAAACTGAGACTTGTTTTGTCTTCAGAAACCCCAAGATGGCAATACAGTCTTGTTTTTCTACGCTGCTTATTTCTATTATTTTTATTATTATCATTATCATCACCACCATTATTATATTGCAGTACATGGAACAGATTTGTGATTTTCTCATTTGCCGACATCTAAAAGCCTTGCTGATTGCTAAGGATTATTTATACAAAAAACTGAAAGCTCCAACTACTTTGATGTCTACTGAATGGATGAATGTTATGCATGACCTGGAGTTATTAAAAGATTCCATTCAATAATGTCAACCAAATAGAAACCTCTGCTCAAGTTAGGTTTCCTTTTAAAGATATGGGTGACTTAAAAACCCTGTAAACAAACTATACTTACATATTATTTTCAGCTTAGCATGCAGCATATTTCCACATATATTACATTTTCAGGCAGCAGCCTACCTTGGTTATATATATCTTAATCACTTTTGAATGAATTCGCACCAGGACCCTCATCCTTTTCAGTGTTGAGATAGCTTTGACAGAGCTAAGGTACTCAGTTCTGATGCAGTTAACTTCTGTTGCAGGAATATGGTGAGCAAGTGATAGCAAGCATTGTTCACCTGGGTGCTTGATGAGGGATACTGCAGATTTATCAGTGTTACTCCCTGTGACTGCTGCATAGGGCTTTATAAAGTCATAGGAAAAAATATCGAGGAAAAAAGCTGTGATTTTGAGTGGGTTAGTTGGTATGTACTGGGCCAATGAGACGTGTATGCATAGGGTGGTAGGGTGATGAAAGATTAGCTTCTCCCAGGAAAGTCACCCATACTCCTGGCCCAACCTTGTTAAGTATCAGGCTTAACAGAGAGCTCTGCTAAAGCTGGATGGGAGTACAGCCTTTCACTCAGAGATTTTCTGAGTTCATTTTATCCAGCCCTGCACTGAAAGAAATGAATTTCCAATAGCAGGTTATATCAGTGAAAACTCTTATAGTGTAGTGCTTCAGGAAAGATGTTGACAATGTTAAGACAAACGCTGACCAGATAACCAAAAGAAATAAGAATTACGTAATACTCAGACACTGTTACTCAAAAATATATAAATAATATTAGAATGTTCCAAGGTCATTACACTGTTACAGAAGATAACGGGGATGTAGGCATTGCTTTTGATGATCTGTCAAAATGTTATGCATGTACATGTGTATATGTACACATACATACATACATACATTGTATTTTTTATAACCATAATTATGAAGGTATGTAGCATGCAGAGAAAGTCAATCTGAGTACACTACTTTAGAATAATATCTAACACAGAAAAATAGCAGAAAGACCAGTTATGCAAACAAGGCCATATTATCATCATAACATTTTGCAGCCTCTGAGGACAGGGAAGGCAGTGGCTTGCACACCAGCTGATTGGTCCAGAACTCAGGACTTCCTGCTGTAACAACTGGTTGAAATAATTGATAAGAAAATGGATCACAAAAACAATTTTATAAAACCATATTTGGAGACTAAAGCCATAATTCTTTGAATAAAATCTGTTTTCTCTAGAAGACAAAGAAAAGACTTATGACTAAGTACTCAGTGCAACATTTTTTTTCTGCCTTTCTATCTTATTTAAACATTGTTTTGAAGTCGTAGTATTTAAATGGGAAATCACATGGGGGACTTCACTGTATTGTTACTGAGATGTAAAGAGTCACTCATTTTAATTTACTCTCCATTAGAAGAATGATGTTTAGAACATATGCATGCAGATTACTAAAGCCACCCTCATTACTGCTGGGAAACAAAAAACATACCTTTGGAGAAAGAAGATCTTCTAGTGGCTACTCTAACTCCCAGAAAATGTCTCAAAATATTTTGAAACCAAGCTAGCTAAAACCACAGGAAACCAGAAATTAAATTGTTTTCTTTGAAGATTACTCTGATAAAAGTATGAAGAATAAAGCCTTTTCTGTGACTGACTACAAAAGGCAAATAAAAGGGTGCACCCACACTATTCCTAATAAACTAATTAGGCAAACTAATGCTGTTTCCAGACTTGGATGAGCAGTCAAGAAATGAGAGAGGAGAAGAGACTGAATTACCCTGTCACATCAGGAGGGTAGCTAGCTAATCCTCCACTAACTGAGCTTCTGAACTACATCTGAAAGGGTAGGATGGGGTGAGCTTGCACTGCTGGTTGATATTCTATATATGTTGTGCATTTCTGTGCAGACTCTTAGTTTCTAGTGCTATGCCTGGCAGTTTTTAAAGCACTACATTTATCTGAAAATTAAGAATAGTTTTATTGCTTAAACACTCCATTTTATAACAGAAACCTGCCAAAACCTCCCCTGCCCAACAAGGCAGTCATAGATGGTACATGAAGCAGGCTGTTGGATTTAGCATAAACTGCTCTTCGCACAGGGAATGTGTGAAGAGGGGAGGGCACAAATGGCTCCATTTGAGTTTAGATGTATTTCTAATGACTTAAAAAACAGCTGAAGAGTGAAAAAATCCTTTGTGCAGCAAATGGGGATTTATAGGGATTAGAGTAACATGTTTAGGATCTGGAAAAGCATTTGTTTTGTATTATTATAGACATTTTTATGGATTAATTAATGGAATGGTGATGTGAGGAATTGGTTTTGATTTAACACTTAAATGCATAACTCCAATTTGGGAGTGATGGAACAAAAATTTCCCAATATTACCCATAGGGAGCTGGCTCTGGTCTGCTCATATTCAGCAGGATAGATGGTCAGATATTAGGCAGTTTGTTAATGAAGTGCTGTGATAAATGCACATGGAAAATTCCAGGGTGATTTACATCCTCTGTGATACTGCAGAAGACAATAAGATTGCTTGAAGTTAGATTGAAAAGTTTTTTCTTTTAACTTATTTTATTCCCCATTATTATTTCTAATCCTCTGTCAAAAACACCTGCAACTTCCAACTGCTTCACATATTTCTAAGGTACCTCCTGATCCCTGTGCAACCAAAAGTGTGATCAGTAGAAGGCACTAATTTGAATGCACACAATACCTGAGCACTTCAACTGTGTAATGTAAACACTAGAAGAAATCCAGGAAAGAAAGATATGCTATGGCATTCAGTTACATGCTCTTAATATGTTAAGTTAGCAGATATGATCTGTCACATCAGAGGTTCAGAAATGTTCACTCCTGAGCTTTGCAAATCATTTTCTTCAAATTCTGAAGTGTTTATATGAATTAATTGCATTTTCCTTCCATATTACCAACTGAAATATGGATTTTGCTAAAAATAGGGGAAAACTAGGATACAGGAAAGAGGGATAATAAGCACATATGGATAATATATACCTACCACATAAAGGCCTGATAAAATTACACAAAATCAATGACAAAAAATTAGTATTTTATCTTTTCCCATGAATTCAACATCTTGTTCAACAGTAGGCATTATTTTATATCATGTTCTGCATGCAAGGCAAAATGTATTTCATCCTGAGAGACATTATCAGACATAGATTTTAACTTCAGAAATATAAGCTTTCTTTAAACAAACAAATAAATAAACAAACAAACAGAAACCCCAAACTCCCTCTTTTCTGCCCTTGAAACAGCACAACCAGCTTGAAACAGCATGATGATACGCCTTCTGCATACAAAAGAGGGACCTGGCTATTAGAAGAAGTGGTCTTTTCCCCTTTCACTGGTTTATAAGTAATTCCACATTTAAATGTATCAAATTAAGTGTGGATATTGGTGTTAAGCATGTATTTAAAACTGTAGATTGAGGTCTTTCAGTCAGAGTGGCTTAAAAGGAATTGTGGTGAAGATTAAAACAATGACTATTTCCCATTTTATTTTAATGGAAAATAAAGTTGAAAATATCAAATGATGAATTGTATTCTACTTGAGTGAATTTAGAAACCTCCCATAATCAATTAGGAAGGAAGACAGACCACTGTAATGTGCAGAGATATTTGTCAGGTTTACCTGCTTGTGAGCATGGTCATAAGAATTGATGTGGTTGTCAAATTCCTGGTGTTTGTGGTACTGCTTGTCACATAGTTCACAGTAGAAGTTAGCCTTCACATCTTCCAGAGCCTTGGCTGCAGCTTTCTCCTTCTCAGCATAGTCCTGCAAAGACAGAAGCAAAGGAACGCCTTTCACTATAGATTGTGATCTCATGCTTCAGCAGCTTTTTTCATCATCCCTGTTAAAAACACTAGACTGACTATGATGGCTAGAACACCAAGGTCCATCCTGTACATGCTCAGGAGGTTTTGCTCTTAAATTGGATTTAATAAAATAATTGTGTTCTTTGAGGAATTATTCTTACTACTTGTTGTAGGTACTGCAGTAAGAAAAGTAGAGAGGAATAGGGAGCAGAGGAATACCATCAGGATATTGCCTAGTTCCTGGGCAGGACAGCTGAGCAGTCAAGAACAATTAAACAACCAGGGTTAGTCTGTTAGTCTTCACATCAGTCCCAAATTGTATGAACATGTGTGTGTTCCTTAGGTACTACTGCTCAGAAAAAAATAAGCTGTTTTAATCTGATACTAAGGCAGATTTTCTTTTGTGTTCAGCTTTCTACCCTCTATGAAATATTCAGCCAGCCCAAGCAGCAGCTTGCTATGGCTGGCTGAGATTTCACTGGAGCAGAGCCACCTCTGCAAAAGCCTTTTAGATGCCTTCCTTTGCTTTCCCAACATCTGCATGAGGGGACACACCACCCAGCCTATCCAAAATGAAAGTAACTGTCACCTGTCCCACAGACCACAGCCACTGATGAGAGCACTAGCTCACGTCCAGGCTCAGGTAGACACAGTTGAAAACAGGGAAAACACAATTAGTTCCCACACAGAACCCCTCCATATCTCCCCAGTGACTCAAGTGAATGCTCTGGAGAGTCAGATACTTTCATTTCAATACATAATAATAGGCAGAAAGAGAAAACTTAAAACAGAGGAACCAAAAGTTACTGAACTCAAACTAATGCAATTAAATAAAGGGCTTGATAGGAAAAATTGGCAGCAGCCTTTGCCAACCTTATTTCTTTTACAAGTCCTTCATTATATTGTTACTATTATGACACTTCCTTAAACATTTTTCATTAGAGCTAAAGAGCAAACTTCTGACGGGGAAAACAAGAACAAAAAATTTGGTAGAAGCTATTCATTTTATATTCATATTGACAAGCTGATATTACCTGAGTGTATGTAATATATTGCCAGGGACTGCAGTAATTCATCATTTGCTGTATCACTTTACTCACCTAAAGAAATTGGTACTTTCTGCTACCAGACTTTCCACAATCAGTGTTGCTTGTTGTCTACCTGCTTTCACCACCCTTTGCATGGCAAACTTAGAGTACACCAAACCCAGGACATACTGCACATCTGGGACAGCCTGTTCTTAGCACATCACACTGCCCAGCATTGCTTCAGGGTACACAGTAAAGAGTAGGCAACTATTTGGACATGGCAGATCAACACAAATGTACATTTTGGGCCTTTCAGAGGGGAAGGACTTTCTTAATGATTGGCACGCATTTTGAGTTTGAGACTTGGCCAAGCAGCTGGGATGCTGGTTATCAATATGACACACTGAACATTTCACAGCCCTGTACTGTGAGTCCTTCTGCTCTGCCCTGGTCTTTAAACCCTCAGATTAGTATAAGTAGATCTTCTTTACACCATAGTTTTAGAGGCTGGCGTTGCTAGTGAGATTAACTTCATTTAAACTAGGCTGTCTAGAAGCTAGGTGTAGGGTATAAGGCAGTATCCTAAGCTTCCTCTGTAAGAAACAGAAAAATGCTATTCACTGTCAAAGGGTTATTAATCCCATCTATTTCAAAAACCCATTTTAGGATGAGATGAAATTCTCCAGAGGTTCTATCTGTCTCCCTTGAACACTGCAAGGCTCTGAATTACTAACCCGGCCTACATCCTTAATTCTCAGATTGCTGAACTCAGAGATAATAAATTCTATCTTGTATTTCTTTATATTCAGTTCTAAATCTCCCCATGAAACTTGCATGAACTGACCTACTTGAAGACAAGAGGTCAAAAAGGAACACTGTGCCTGGAATTTTGATTTTATAAATGATGCCAATGACATGCCAGTCCCTCCCACAGGACAAACATCCAAATAAATCTCTTTCCTAGAAGCATATGGCTCAGGTGGGGTAGTGTAGTGTGGTATACTCAGACTGGTCAGTTGTAAAAACAATAAGCTTGAGCTAACATTTCTCCACTTGAGAGGCTGCTCAGTTATTGTAGTTAATATTTGATTGTATCGGGAAGAAATATTCTCACAATCAAATAGTTAAATAGCTTTCATTAGTTATTTAAATTTACAAAGCCTATTAAAAAGTGATACTTTTCAGCTTATGCTTCAGACCCATTGTTTTGCTAGCATTAATTATTCACCAGGCCTTTGATATAATTAAAATGCATAAATTAGAATGTGGATGCAATAGTATTAATTATGCAGAGATGTCTTCCCTGAAAGTCGAGTGTTAAGGGCAACATATTTTCATTCTAAAGTGGTAAAAATGTAACTTTTGAACTCACTGGAAGCCAGTGAAAAATAATTGTTTTTTTTGGGGGGAGGTACTTTTTTCCCTGGGTCTCAAATGTCAATTAAATGTTTACAACCTGCTCCATCTTTACTTCTGTTGAAGGAGAAGTCGAATTGTTTGGGGTGAACACACCACATTACTCTCTGTGAAGCACAACTGAAACTGCTGCTCATGAGCATTCCAAACTGCCAACTTTATCTTTCTCAGCAGAAATTAATACAGTTCCCTTCACATAAAGATGTTTTAAAATAGCAACAAGGCAGCTCCCAGGTGCATGCTAAGATAATCACAACTACCTCCATTGCCTTATTGCTTAATTATGCTTGTCTGCCATGGCAAAAGATATAATTTCCTGCTTGCTTATCGATCAGATGCAGGGAAATTGAATGCTACATCGCATATTTTAGAAAGGTCATGGATTTTTCTTTCCCTACAAAGGCATAAGAACTTCCAGCCCTACAGTACATTGTGCATAGTCAAATGAATTTTCACATCTAGACTCCTAATATAATCTCACAAGGATTATGTAGACTGATGGTTAGTTCTAGCATAATAAATGAGATCACATGAAAGAAAATCTATCCAATTACAGCTGTAGAAAACATATGTGTGCCTGACTATACCAATGCAGACACAAGCAAGCTGGAAAGATGCGCCTATGTATTTTGAACCATGGACCATCAATGGTAATGAATATATGCACCACAACTTCAAAAACTTTATTCTGAATTATATGCTAGTTATGAATGGCATATAACCTGGGTAGATATGTGTGTACTTATAAGAAAATATATGTTAGCAGTTCTGTCTTTGACCCATGGACAACATTAGTACAAGTTGATGTCAGAGACGGTGCAATCCTTGTAGGTGAGAACTCCTAGAAACCATGGGTTAACACACTTCAGTGTTGCTGGATACAGATAGTGTAGTGTACAAGGATAAGCAAGTGCAGAATATATCTGAATGCATTTTTCTAGAAGCCTGAAAAATGGTTTCATATTGTAGATTGTAATTACATTCTCATCAATTTGACCAACAGAGGCACATAACTGTAATAATTGTTTATATATTGGATTAATTTAAAAAGAATACTTCTATTGAGTGTTAGGTTAGAAGTGCTTTCACTTAGTAGCTACTTTTGCAGTGTGCTTCTTATTGTTAAAATGCAATTAATGGTATCTGACACTTCATTTTCTAATATAGGGAAAATCAATGGAAAACGCCATGTAACTGAGTTTTCTCAAATGTTGCCACTGACACCTAGTCAATTAGAAATCATTTATTAAATACAGAGTCTGTAATAGATATTTAATAGACTGCATGGCCATTAAAGGATGTTGACCTAGACAAAACAATACCACAGTTCTTATCTCAGTAACTGATAGTAAATATATCTGCTATGTTCAAATGGACTAAGATGAAAAGTAGGTCACTTGATACAATAAAACTTTCAGAGGCAATTTTCTAAAAATCCATGGATTTCTATAAATACAAGGAACTAAATATATGGTGCTTGTAAACAAAACATGAGAAAAATATAACATCATTAGCACACTTTTGATTACCTATTTCTAAATTGGAATGTAAAATTAGTGACAGAACAGCTAACTCACATTAATGCAGAGTCAGTAAGTGACAGACTGATCCCTCTTCAGGGACATAAGCAATCAGAGTTTGGTAAGTTATATATAATTTTGTGAACCAGATTAGATATAAGTGCAAGTATTAAATATTCTTTCAACTACTGAGGTGCCTTTTGGGGATTCTCAGACTAGAGGTTAAAGGAGAAATAGGACAAATATAAGCACATGAATTAGCTACAGAATTATAGTCTACATCTAAGATTTTAAAAATATTTTCATTAGTGATTTAGATGACAAAATGAACTGTGATTATGTATGAAATCTATTAATGATACTAGTTAACAGCACAGGGCATACAAATGCTTTAGGGACCAGGATCAAGATTTAAAATTACTGTAATAATCTTGAGATATGGTCTTAAGTTAGCAAGATAAAATTCAGTAAGATGTGTGTCAAGTGCTGCACTTTGGAGAGGGAGATCATGTTTACCAATACCAGATTGTGAATAGCTGAGTAAATGCAAATGCAAGAGAAAAAAGGTCCAGGAGTTAAGAGTGGAAAAGAAATTAAATGAAAGTCAACAATGAAAGTCAAGGCAATTCACATCCTGACATGCTAATAGTAATGTTATATGTAAGATGCTGAGGGTAATGATTCTACTTGATTCAGTATTGGTGAAATGTCAGCTGTAAAATACTATTTGGTACATCTGCACTAGCAAATAACTTGGCTCCTAGAATCCAGCCCTCCATCATCCCCACTCCATGTGTGACAGTTCATTCTCAGTCTTTTTCATTTCAGAGTTCCCTTTGAGATAAAAATGAGTGCTGTTCCAGAATAACGTACCATTCAGGGATCACCCTACAGGCTGCAAGGATGAGTCTTCACCAGTCTCTCCTTGCCCTGTATAGTTTTACAACAGCCCAAGTGACTTTTCCCAAGGAAAGCAATACTTACATGCCACAAAAACACATGCAGCACCATGCCACAAAAGAACTACCAGGCAGTGTTTTAATGTAGCCCTTACACTTTTTCAGACAGAATGAAATAAAAACAAATATAACAATTACACCTAAGGGCACCAGACAGAACTGAAGAGACTTAGGCCAAGTATGGACATTACTACTTTGTCCTGGGATGTATGTTCTTGTTGGGGAAGATCAAAGTTTAGATTGTAGCCTTTGAGGAAGTTTTGGTCCCCACAGTTTGAAAAAGGTAAAAGTGTACTTGGGAGATTCTTGAGCAGAACAGTAGGGATAAGAGGTTTAAAAGTAAGTTACATGCATAAATTAGGCAAACTAGATCTCAATCTGCAATTCATGTTTTCATTGGGTCATTCATATGAGCATTTGTAAATAATGTTTTTTGAGGGAAATCTGTAGAACTGCCTGGGCCGGCACAGAACATCTCTGGGACCAGCGCATAAACAGGTAGAAACAGCAATCGTAGAAACCTTCATTTTTAGTGCTCATTCACCATGTCTTTCTCATTCACCAGTTTTTGGGATAACCACAGATAATTTTTATGTCTTTAAGTATTTTTGTCTGCAGCTACAACAAAACAGATTTTTAAAGATCTTTAAAACTCAGTAGGCAGGCGATAAAATGCAGGAAATAATCAAAGCACTTGTGTGCCGTGTGAAACTTGAGTACCACACAAATGTCCTGAGATTAAGATACGTAACACCAGATCAGTTGAACTAATGAACTTTTCCCTGAAGGCTCTCTTTTTTTTTTTTTTTTTTTTTTTTTTTTTTTTTTTTTTTTTTTTTTTTTTTTTTTTTTTTTTTTTTTTTTTTTTTTTTTTTTTTTTTTTTTTTTTTTTTTTTTTTTTTTTTTTTTTTTTTCCCTGGAGAAGACTTTCTCTTACCTAAAGAATTTGCTATAGATGTTCAGCTGTGGAGATGGAATAAAAAGCATGCAGCTTGTTCAGCTGCAATAGCCAAAAATACAGAACATTTTCATTTATTTTACATATGTTCTGCCATTCTCCACCTTGAAAACTCTGGTTTCTGCCACTGTGGGATCTACAGCAAGGAACTACAGAGTTATCTATTGCAAAAGATTTTTTCTTCTTCTTCAAAGGCAGTAAATGCTGTCATTCTTAGATGACCCATAGAGGGCAAAATCTAACTTCTGCAAATAAATACATTTTCATATTTTTTCACGCTCAGACAATTACTGCAGCATTTTCAATTATATGCACATCCATTTACTATCAGAATGCTTTTAGCAGGTCCTACGTGCCTCCTCTGAGAGTACAAACCTGCTAGGACTAATAAGAGAGAACTGTAACTTTAAGGAGTCATAAACAAATTCCTTATCTATTTACTATTAAAATTATCAATGCTGATTGGAATAAACTTTATAGAACATAAGTATTCAAAGAAAACTACCAAATCTATTCATATCTTCAGCAAATTTTTTATATTCTAAGACACATTGATGCTTCTGTTAACTTTATAAAGGATTTAAACATTGAGATTTTCTTTTCCAACCTTATAAATAGAGCATGTAACCAGGAAAAATCTTTGCTGTGGATGTAGAGGGCATTTTTCAAACATTGCAATGTAATTCAACATTTTTCTCCTCATTTTCAGAAACTGGTGGAACTGGAGCAGCTGCATATATTAGATTTTCTGAAAATGTGATCAAGACTTGACCTGCAAAGGTAATTAGGTACCTAACTGAAAGTTGCATACAAAATGGTATGTACTCAGTTTAATTTTTAAAGAAATATATAATATATCAAATTTGAAAGTTCAGATCATTTTTTGTTACAACGATATATATCTAAAAAGCTAAAAGGAAGTATGTGCTGATTTTGGCTGGGATAGAGTTGATTTTCTTCATAGTAACTTCATCTTTAAATGGGGTTAAACCATATCAAAGTAATTAGTAAAATATAATTTATTTGAGTAAAACTGCCTGGAATTACATATACTGCAGAAATAAGAGTTCTAGGATAAGTAACCTAAAAGAGGATATTAGAAATTAATGGAAATAACATAAATGGGAAAGAAAGCTCAATTTGAGAACATTAAGGCATAAAATGGAGATCAGTGATGCCAGGTGCCCCAGGGGCCCATATTAGGACCAGTACTGTTTAATAACTTCATCAATGACACACTGGGATTGAGTGCACCCTCAGTAATTTACAGATGGCACCAAGCTGAGTGGTGTGGTTGACATGCCTGAGGGAAGGGATGTCATTCGGTGAGAACTGGACAGTCTCAAGAAGTGGACATGTGTGAAGCTCATGAGGTTCAACAATGCCAAATGCAACATCCTACACCTGAGTTGGGGCAACCCCCAGCTGAAACTGAGGTTGATAATGGAACTGTTCCCATGTATTAACCAACCAGTGAGATGCAGATGCAAAAAACCCCACAAAAACAAAACAACAAAAAAAAAGTAATATTTGAATTTGAATATAGCAAATACACAGTGTTCAAAGAGACAGAGGAATACACTCAGGCATATAGACCAAATTATATATAAACCCTTCAATATATTTAAGCCGGAATCTGGAAGGTTTCTCTTCATCTGTAAAACAGACCCAAGAACAACCTTCACATCGATGTAGCGTGTGTTATGTTAAAATAGAGCATGATATGTCTATGGAGGGGAATATATGATGTGATATGGTTTACTAAAAAAATAGAAAACTAATTTAATTTGAAGATTTAGGAAAATATGCAGTTACACTAAATTTGCCTAAAGATTACTGTGTTGCTGCCTGATTTTATCCCTGAACTTCATTGTTAATCTATGTCCTATATTAGTACTAGGATTATCATTTAACTTATACTTTGAAAGAATTTCAAGCATAAAGTAATTAAACAACAATTTCAAAACACAAATACTGTCATTAAAGAAAAAATAAAAATTATTATAATTCTGTAACTAGAACAACAGCCCTAAAAAGATGAGGAGGTGTTACTTAAGGACAACCTGAGAACACAAAGGGCATCAGAACTGTCATAACTACTGGCTGTAGAGGCTGAAACAGTGGAAATGGATGTGGGTTTATTACTGTTAGGATTATATTCTAGGCATTTAAAAGCAAATTCTAAGAGCCTCATTGGTAAGATTAAAACAATAAAAAGTTATAGGGGATCTCAAAATATTTCCAGCTACTCTGCAGATATGGTGATTGGTGTGACTAATCTAAATCTAGACTCCCTACTAAAGGGTTCAGTGAACTTAAATGTCAATATAACTATGGTAAAATGTGGGTAGAATTGAAACGTTCTTTCTAAGTTGGACTGAAGGGTTGTTCTTGTTTTGAAGAAGAAAAAAAAATTCACTTTTTCGTTATAGTCCTGCTTCTCTGCGCAAATGTGAGTCCTTCAGTGAATCAGATTGTGACATTATTGTCTGCCTTCTATTCAAAGTCAATTCCTTCAATTTGTTCACTGATTCATACTACTTTCTCTCTTCTCCTTTCAGGTGATGATTTCTTCTTTTTTTATGTGTGAGGTATTATCAATTAATCTGAAGAGTTAGTCCTCCATTTATCTCTTACCATTCTTGCTTTTTCAGTTGCAATTTTTAGAGTACAATGCATGTTCTAGCACTGCATTCAATAGATTGTGTGATGTATTTCTTTGTCTGTCACCTCTTTTCAGATGAAATGTACTTGACATAATTTAGAATCTTTGTGCATTTTGACCTAAAGGCTTCTTCTATAGAACACAACAGAATTTAACTTATATGCAGTGTCTTTTATATTTGAGTTAGTTAAAAGCACTTTGCAATAATGATATTGATCATGCAGTGATGCATGTCATGTTGCATTTTTTAAGAATAAGCCTTTAAGAGATAACTGAATTTATATCCATTACAGAGTCTCTGCATTCTTCATTTTTTAACTATGATTCTGCATTGAATGTTTAATGATTTTAACATAAGTGAATAGAAGCAGTTCTTAACTTCGATTTTATATAGCCTGTTAGCACAACCATTTGTGTCATGAAACAGTGCACAATCTTATTAGGTAACATGATGGATTTCCTCGAAAAATATGAATACAAATGTGTGAGCTCTCTAACTCTTGATCTAATTAAAACAGATGACTGAATGAATTAACGATGAGACCTTTCCTTCCAGTATTTAAAAGTTACATAGCAAAGTGTCTGTTCTTCAATAAAATGCAACAAACAAAAATCCCACTTATAATCTCATTGGCTTACTGCTGGCTTCACTAGAACTATACTCAGTTACATGACTGTATGTATGACAGCAGAAGCAAAAGAACATTATTTTCATCTGAACACTCTTAGTCATATAGTTTTTTTTTCAGTAGTCCTGAAAGGAGCAGGGGGTTGGACTTGATGATCCTTCTGGGTCCCCTCAAACTCTGTATACGGTATGACTCTGTGATTCTTGCAGCAACGTAGTCCTCTAATACACTGAGAATCCACTGAATAGCTACAGCACGAGAGGGTCTGGGGGCCACACTCAGTGTTTTCATAAGGTCATGCAATTACTAAACTCCTGGATAACTCAGACTGAGTTGGTACTTAGAATATGGATGAAAAGTTTAACAAAGATGTGGATAGGCAGAACAAACCCCAAAAACTTTGAACAAGTATACTAATAAGTGTAGGGAAGTTATTTTATATGATGTTTTTCTGTTAATTCTTTCCTTCAGCACAAACTTTCCACTGCCTCATTTTCTAATCATCTTTATTTTGTATACATTCCATTGACACTTCACTGCTTATATTTTGG
Organism: Empidonax traillii; assembly: GCF_003031625.1. Classification (NCBI taxonomy): domain Eukaryota; kingdom Metazoa; phylum Chordata; class Aves; order Passeriformes; family Tyrannidae; genus Empidonax; species Empidonax traillii. Next base: position 95,825 of record NW_020955705.1, read on the forward strand.
TTTAAAGCAACCTGTTCTAGTGCATTTCTATCATCTGTGATTTGGATCTACTGCATTTAACTTTCATCCCTTAGCGCTTTTCGTTACACTGTCAATAAACTGTCTGGAAAACCCAGCAGAAAATGAGCCATTATGAGATTTGATGTATTAGTGTGAAGCTGGATTGTTCTGAGCTGACTGTTACTAATATCAACAGCTGTCTGATGGGACATGTGCTCTCGCTGGAGCAAGTATTCACAACATCTTCCACACATGTGGGGAATCACACAAGTTGCACTGTAGAAATGTCCAGGAAATAATATTTTTTTCAGGTCTCATTGTCTGTGTTTAGAGATAGTCTGCACCCTTTTTAATACAAGTAGTGTGCTGTAGGAAATTTCTAAAGCAGAAATTCTGACACAGTTCATTAGGGCTGTTACTAGATCATTCGAGAAGTGAGTCTATAGTGATTTAAAAACAATCAGGCCTTCATTTGCACCATGACAAGAGGGACCAAGTGAGATTCAAACTTCATATTAGCCAGTAGTGCTAGCCTGAAAATTTTAGTTTTCCCCATTTGAGAGGAACATAGCTCTTAAATGCTGGTCATTCAACCATATTCAGTGACCTCTATATAATAAATTCCAGTTATGAATTCAGTACAAGATATTTTTATATATTCAGAATAACTTGTTTTGTTCCAAAAGGATAACTGTGACAAGTTTTGCTAGAGCTACTGTATATATTTATAGAAGAAAATAAAAAAGCAACTTTATCCATGTGTGATTTACATGGACATCTCCGTCTTCATCTCTAAAGGAATTTGTCATATGGTTGCATAAAATTATATTTAATATTCAAAACATCCTTCTGAAGCCCGAAAGTGACTTCTGCACTGAGTGCAGTGCTAGGCCTTTGGCCTCACCATACTCAACTTTACAGCACTGGATCCTGTGTCCCTTGTTGCATCCTGGAACCTGTAGAGCTGCATGAGCCATCACAGCTGCCTCTTGTGAGCCCAGTGTAAACCCAACATGTTGTACAAGACATTGTTTGGAAACAATGACAGAAGAAATGGACCTTTATGTGTCCTTCCTTCAGGGATTTGGATGCCTTCTCAAAGTTAAATAGCTAAGCAATTTCTTGCAAACTTGTTGGCCTCCCTTTCATGTCTTGCCCACACAAGGTGAATTTTCTGTTCAGTTTGGGAATGTGGTACTGCATTTATTCATGTCCCTTTTCTAATCACTAGGAGGACAGAGGAGTTCAGTACAACACTATATGCTTCTAGCACTATGGAGAAAGAGAAAGCAAGCAGTGAATGACATGAATAAGATTTGCCTGTAGGTTTGCAGTTGTGCCAGAAATAGCACCTCATGTTCCAGCCTTAGCCCAGTGAACTGCATGACTACATCTTCAATATATTTAGTGAGTGAAAATATCTAGAAAGCATGGAAAAATATGTCAAATCAGATGATTGGAAAATAAAACAATAAATGACAAGGCACTGGAGAAAATGAGAAAGGAGAAAATATAGTCATGGAAGGTGACAGAAAAAAACCCCTTATACTAGTTACCTGGCTGAAAAGAAACCTCAGCATACTGATACACATACTTCAACCTTTCTGTCTGTTTGTTTTATGTAGTATAGTATGTATAATTTAACTATTCTATAGAATCTATAGTCCTATCTAACATATATATTACACATTATTTTACAACAGTAGTACAATAACAATGCAAATACTATATAAATTGTTGCCTATATCAAATTATATCAAATAAATATTAATATCAATATAAAGAATCAATAAATATAACATTACTGGAATAGTTTTTACTATGCTAGTGATATTTTAAAATAATATATGATATTATTATATTTAATTAATAAGTTATAGCATCATTAAATCTAAATAATGCTTAGACATTATATTGTGCTAGAAGGAGAAATAGTGTTACTACTATCTCTGCTACCAATTTGGCTTTGCTAATAACCTGTATTTTCACAAATCACTTTAAGTAAACATATGGTTCCATCACTTCCCACACAGTATTAATAACTTGAAATTTACAGCAGAGTGCAGATTTTATGGAAATGAGTATTTTAGATTAGCTTGAGTGTACAAAATTCTTATTTTCAAGATTTTTGCTTTTATGGTTAGTGCTGCAAAACATATTTTTCCAGTTCTTTTAATTTTTACTTAAGATACCATAAAAGAGGAGGCTACTTACAATAATGAGAGTTTATGAGAAGTTAATCTTTTAATTATACCAACATTTGCCCTTGTTGCTCTGTTTCTGATGTGAACTCAATCCAATAATAAATATAATAAATATAATAATTTGTGGTGCTACTCAAGATAAAACATGCAGGGGTCAATGAACTAAAGTATTTTCTGCAGTAGGTACTTTTTAAAAATTTCTATTCATAAAACTCTTAGTTAAATCCTGTCAATTCTTATCACAACTGTTCAAGATGTACTGTTCTAAAACAAGCACTTGCTTGGTTATGCATGCATAATAAACCCTCTTACTGAATTTGCTTCTCCTTACCACTTCTTCATTTGCAAATGTAATACACATTTGCATGCAGAATAGGATAATGAAATTAATGTCATGCTTATATTTCCCATAAACAAAAAAGTAGTCAGCATACAATAATAGAAATGGAAAACTAAAGTGACAAAGCAAACAAGATATTCATACAACAGGCACAAACCCAGCCCACTTCATACATTAATTCAAAATTATACTTTTGCCCGCAAATTTATCATATATCAAACAAAAGAGAAATTGAGTGTTTTTTAAACACTATTTGCCGACAAAGACATTTTTCTGAAGCTACCTCATTTCTCCTCAGATCTTGCATTTGATAATTAGTTGTATTGCTCTGAAATGCAATGATGTGACACTGGCATCTAATTTTGGAATAAATTCAACCCTGCACAGAAAACTGCTTATGATTTCCTTCTCTCCCTTGAGCAAAATTTAGGAGCTTGACTAGCTCTTTGCACTGGGTTGGATTCCATTTACAATGAGAGTCAATGTGCAGATTATAAAAAGGTTTTCAAAGTTACCAGAGGAAAGGCAAAGGCTGCACCTTTATCTGATTTTGCAACATTTTAAGTGGAATTTCAGCTTATTTTTCCCTTTGTTTGCAAGCTCAAGCAAAACAAGCAGATGGGAATTCTGAGTTAGTATTTTCATGTACACCACTGGCCCCCAGGTTTGCATTAATCTTGCTTTCATTGAAATAAGGTGTCTTTCTTCTAATCTTTTGAGTTGCTGGGGGCACTTGGGCTTGGTTGGACTTGAGGATCCCAAAAGCTGCTGATATGCTCTTATCAGATTCTGGAAGCTTTTATTTAAGTACATTGCTCTGGTATCACACTATCCATGGTTAAATCATTTCATCCAGGGCACCTCATAAAAGAGACTTGAGAATATGAAAGCAAAAGGAAATTTATTGCAGTGCAATTTCATTTTAAGTGAGAAACTTCAAATATCTACATTTGAAGAAATGTTTATTTATTTTTTCTTTATTTATATTAAAAATAAATAACAGGCCTCAAGCAGGGGTTCTTCAGGGAACGTGGTTGTCTCTGCATCAGTATTTTGGATCAGAGCAGTAGCCAGCTTCTGAAGCAAACTCAAAAACCTTCTCCACTTCCTGCACATTGGCTTGGTTCAGGAAGCAGTTTTGGTGCGTGCAGCTGGCTTTCTTTCACGAAAAACTGCAGCAAAAGACCTGCCCAGTGTGCATGCCAAATGTCTCCCACCATTAAGGGAGACATAAAAGTCTAAACTAATGACTTATCCTGCAAACACCTTAGAGCCACATGTGTGTCTGAGACAACTGCTCCTAGTGAGTAGTCTAAATCTTGCCCAAAGCAAAACCTCTGAATAAGGTCAATGCAGGTGTCTCAAAATCAACCATTTCAAGTCACATATCCACTCCTACTAAACTGAATTATTTGTTCATGTAGACAAAGCCTACATGCTAGTCAAAGTAGCTTATGATCCCCTACATGCTAGTCAGAGTAGCCTATGATCCCCTATTGCAACTTCACCAACCAGATTCTCTATCACATTTGGCCCTGATTCACCTGAACTCAGTAGAGAACAAAGGTTTTGCTACACATCAGTAGGCCATTTGTAAACATACTGTATTATACAGCACTTCCTTAGTGAGAGCTGAGTTGTTAGGCTCCTCCCTATCTTTCTGGGTTTGAGAGTTTGATTTTAAAAATGGGTGCAATAGCTTGCTGGGTTATGCTAATACAAATTCACTCCATAGCTCACTCAGCCTGTCACCAAACCTGCATCCAGCCTGTCACCAAGAAGATGGGGTCAAACACTAGGGCTGCTCTGTGTAGAAGTGAAGGACGGTCCATTAGCAGCCTGTAGCTTTAAAATAGCAGTGAAAAAAAAGTGAGCCCCCAAAGTGAATTTGTTCCCTCTTGCTCTTAAGAAAAGTGTCATCTATAACTCATGCATTAAGGTCACTATGTTTAGAGACTGATTTTTCTTTTCCATCAAGGAGACACCAAATATAGCTTAGGTTCTATAAACTGAACATTTTGATAGCACTGCAGTCAGGTCAATTGAAGCAGAACTGGTACAGAAACATTATCAAGCATAATTTCAATAGCATGTGGCTGTCTTCCAGGGGTGTAAATATCATTACAAATAGCAAAGCCGTCTATGAACTGGATTAACTGAACTGCCGTTATCAGCACTCAGGAAAATAATATCAGTGACTGACTTCACCTGCTTGAGTGGTTTAAATGTCCTGCCTTTCCATACTGATAACATTTGGCACCACTTGCAGCTGAAGAAAGCATGATTTTGTTTGATCTAATTATAGAACCATAACAATTTTTGATATAGAAGCAAAGACATACAGACTAGGTCATCTTGTCCATCTCCCTGTAACTGCATGAAAGTTGCCTGGTCATGAACCTGAAGTGTATTAGAATAATACCCTCTTTTTTGCTCTTCTGTGGTTTTTTATTGGGTTTATTGGGTGGATTTTCAAATTCAGAGCAGCTGTTCCCAATAGCAATGCTAATGGAGTCTTTACATAGGCAAAATATTAGTAATTTGTTTTGGCAGAGAAGAATAAGTAGAGACATTATTTTTAGAAATGTTCAAAAGATTTTCCTCTGGGGATTAATCTCCCCAGCACAGGATGTCTGTACACTTTGGCTTGGTTGGAGCAGGTGCTTGCCTGCAGTCCAAAGCTGGCAATTCGGCTTGGAGGCAGTCAGGAAATTTAAACTGCTAGGTGGATTTTGAAGTGATTCAAGACAAAGAATCATTCAGAGCCAGAATCCTCATTAAGAAAATATGCTTTCTGTCCTTAGTTTGCTTTACAGTCTACAAGGCACTATATGTTAATTATGCTATATCATAAACTCATAGCCCTACAGGATGTTTGGGGTTGGAAGTGACCTTAGAGATCATATAGTTCCAACTCCCTGCTATGGGCAGGAACATTTGCCACTCGACCAGGTTGCTCAAAGTGCCATCCAACCTGGACAATTCCAGGAATAGGGCATCCACAACTTCTCTGGGCAGCCTGTTCCAGTGCTTCACTACCTTCACAGTAAGGATGGTCTTCCTAATATATAATCGAAACCTATACTCTTTCAGTATAAAGCCATTCCCACTTATCCTACCACTATATTCTACCCTATAAAAAGTCCCTTTACAGCTTTCTTGTGGACCCCTTTTAGGTACTGGGAGGTGGTACAAGGTGTCCCTGGAGCCTTCTCTTCTCTAGGCTGAACAAACCCAACTCTCTCAGTCTGTCTTCATACAAGTGCCCAGCCCTCTGAACATCTTTGTAGTCTTCCTGTGGATCACTCAAACAGATCATGTCCTTCTTATATATGCTATGTACAACATTAGCCTATAGTACACAAGAATGCTGCTTGGGTTTTTTTTAAGTTTCCTATCCAGCCCTGTAACGTTTTCTTACTTGGGGCAGTGCTGTAGTAGTAATTTCATTGCTAGTATCCCACTAATTTCATCCCGGTTATAGGACTGAATTTTCTCTAACTGTGGTTTTGTACAGGGTGAATTCTGATGTAAATAGTGATGTAACATAGATACCACAGGTAGGTGATATGGCACGGAGTTGATATAGTTATAACAGCACCTCTTTATTTATAAAAAAATCTACCAATAAAATGCCTTCACCAGCTTTGCACTGTCTCTTCAGATTTATCTGAGGCCACTGAGAAGCATACTACAGTACATTATCAGCCTGTAAGTCACCTGCTATTTGCACAGTAGTAAGCTTGCACAGTTCCATTAGCTTGCTCAGTTTAGGCGCAAAAAGATTCAACTATGAATTCAATACAGGGCAAGAAAAAGCTAGAAAACAGAGGCTGACCTCTGCACCCACAGAACAGTTGCACACTCCATTTTCCATTATCCTGGAGGGTGTTCTCATTACCAGCTCCAAGAAAAGCTTTCCTAAGAGCAGTGATGCAGAAAGCACTGTAAGAGTGATCACCCCCATGGACAGCCGAAGCATTGCATGTAGCTGAGTAACAGAAGATGACTTTAACAAGACAGTCATTGTGAACTCAGACCTATGCAGTGATTAGTGCAGGCGTTTAGAAAGTTATTAATTTCCTGACTGTGATGCCTAAGAAAGGATATCTAAATGTGGAGTGTCCTGACTCTCCTATCACCATGAGCTAAGTGTGGGGTTTGGTTCTGCTGCACACACGCTTTTAGTGCTACCTGATATATGCTTAGTCTGCTTTAGATCCTATCTCCCACCTATGCAGTATCTTTTAGCTTAGATGCTGTCAAGGGTAACTGCATTGAACATCTTGTCAGCTGAGCATGGACTGTGAGAGAAGTCCTGCACTCCAGATCTACTTCATGAGCTGTTCTCAGTATTAAATGGCCTCTGTTGATTAGAGGCTTACTGTAAGATTTCAAGTGCCTTTTGAGATTCCTGTGACTATCAGTGCATCCACATAGGGTTTTTTGATTCACTGGACTCCACTCAAGAGTCACACCTCTCTAGAAGAGTTACGTGGGGAGCAAATGGAATATCTTTAGGCACCAGAAATGTCACTAATGAGGAAGCTTAGGCAACGGAATCCTGTCAACAGCCCATTTCTAGGCACCAGATGTTTCTAGATGCTTCAGTCTGGCGATGAATCTAATTTGGGAATACGGATCCAGTGCTTACAGCCAAGGCAAAAGCTGGAATTTTGTCAAATCTTTTCTGCTGATACTTGTAGCTGAGAAGGGAAAGAGATCAACCCTGTCAGATTAGAAAATTAAATTGGAGACATTCTTATTTTTCGACCTCACAGACTCAATAACTTCAAGCTCTCTTCTGGGTTAGGTTAGGGGTGCCTGTTTTCCTACTAAAGCATATTAGTAAAAACTACTTCTTGCACTGTCCTCTTACTATGCAGTGAACAGTGCAAAAAGAAAACTTGTATTTTATTTTTTTTTAATCCTAATTTCAGGTCATTATTACTTTGAATTTTTCGACTGTAGTAGAGATCAAGCACCTCTTCACAGCAGGATGCCCTTATCCCTCATGAAGATGAAACTGTCAACCAAACAATAGGTGAAGGACGACACTTATTCTGTAGCAGGTCCACCACATGTAATTCTCTTTTATATTAGATTAAAGGATCAGTGACCAGTGTGACCCCATCAGTTTTCAAATAATGTGGAAAGCTGCTTCTGCAATTTATTTTCACCAGAAAGTAAAAAAGTCCAGAACTCCTCCTTTTAATAGAGGGGGAGTAGGGGTTTTTAATGTGCTATCACTAACACAGTAAGGTAAATGATATTAGAAAGGGACTCTTCAGAATTTTTTGGTCTGAAAGGATAAATTTGTGTAGCTATCCTCTAGCCACAGGGTATTTTAGTTAAAAAAAGATAATAGACATTTAACAAATTATAGTTTTTGCCAATATTTCATGAAGGACTGTTTGAGGGATGGCAGAGTTCAGTGTGTGTTACATAATCACAATGTATACCTGTAATTTTTCCCCATGAATACTTGCAAGCAATGCAGAAATGAAAAGAGTGATTACACTTCGGGCAGACAATTTTGAGTTACTGTGTACAATAGACTAGATAAAATCAATTTCGCAAGCATTACTGCTTAAGAAGTCTACATGGAACACTGAATTCTTGGCCACCTTGACTACTCAAAATGACATTGTCAAATTTTCTTTTATAATAATAAGGAAAAAATCTTGATTTTTTTTTTTTTTGGTAATTCTGTTCTTATTCAGATAGTGTTTAATATTTTGTTCAAATAAATTCTAAAAGGGTTTCTCTTTTTTTCATACAGACTGATGTACAAGACAAAAAGTGGAATATAATTTTGTAAATGTAAAATGTTAAGAAAATAGATAGATATATTTAATACTGTGGAGATCAATACTAGACATGCTATCTCTAGTGCTCTCTAACTTTATGCAGCTGTGTTCTGAATAAAAATAACCTCTCCTTCCTAGAATCTCTGACCAAAAGCAACTATTCTGTTCCATGGAGTCAAAAACGGTCTGAGGAGCTGAAGAATTCTTTATCCTGCACTTCAATAGAGGTATTTTTAAGAACTCAAGTCTGCAAGCTGTGATTTCAGCATTTACAAAATTGGTTCCACAAAAGGCTTTAAAAACTGACAAACCTTTTATCTGAGCCTTTCTGTGGTCTATGGCAAATACAGTTTTAGCTAACTTTTACAATAATTCATTAACTGTGTTAATTTGCTGGGCCTAAGACTCATTTCCTGGAACTACAGGAATAATACATATACGCATTTGTAAAGCATTAGAAAAATTATATAAAACACCATAAAGTAATGCCAAGAGGCAAGAACAAAATTTTAATGTAAAAAGGTCTATTGGGAACAAAAAAAAAAGGTAAATGCCACATCCTGGGGAAAAAGGTACTTCTGGAAAACATAGTGTGATTCAATGATTAAATACCTAGAGAACTGCTAAAATCTGGAGAGAATACAAATAATCTAGTTCTTAAAAGTGAGTGACTGAAATGTCTTGAAAGGATCAAAGAAATGGACTGTTACTGACTCAGTAATTTAATTAAACTTCTGAATATTTTCATGCTTTTTAATTTAATCCCTTGTGATCCTGGCACTTTCAAGCACTTTTTTTACCTTTCTCTTAAGGTTTCACTTTTCCTTCCAGATGATTCCAAGACATTAATATTCTGCTACTACATCATGACTGGGGCAATTCTTCTTCAGAAGCTTCTTATGAGCATTTCCTCAGTGTTAGGTCCTAGTTTTTATACCTTCTTAATACTTCACAGCTCTGTTTGGTCAAACTGGGCAAACAACTTTGAGTAAGATTATTTTCAACAGCAGACTGCAGAACTGGCATTTAGCTTGGGAGGGCCCTGTCAAAGAACCTGTTTCACTTTCTGGTTCATAAATCCACTAAAATAGACTTAACAGTAAAAGCATATGTGAAAGACAAAAGAAGAATTTATCTGGACTGCTAATGCTGTATTCCCTAGGTCCATTACATCACTGGATTGAACATTAGACTGGTAGGAGTTAGAGGCAGAGAAAGACTGGTCTTGCTAGTAGACTCTTGTACTTGTAGAACTGTTCTTACTGTTGCATAATAACCTGAAGATCAATTTAATCTTAAGATTGCAATTAAAAATGCTCATTTCACAACAACAACAACAACAACAACAACAACACCCAACCGAACAAAAAAGGATGGCAATATCTCTTCTGTTGCACGGGATTTGGTCTCCAAGTTACTACAAATGTTTCCAGTGCTTCCCTTTGTCTGCTTCACTGCTTATGATGCTGAGGAAGAAGACAGATGAGATAGGAACTAATGGAGAGACAGGATCAATAAACTGAATGCTTCCATGTTGCTATATTTTTCAAAGTAAGACTGCCTGTGCTGCACACCAGCCCATATCTATTTGTTTTAGTATAAAATACATGATAACACATAGCGATGGCTATTGTTTGTTTCTCTAGTACCCTAAAAAATACTGGAAATGCTTGAATCAGAGCACATATAGAGACACTGAAGTATTTGCCTGCTCATACAGATTAGATAGGGTTTGAGCCCATAAAGTTTGCAAAAGTTTAGAGCATTTCATAACTGTATCTTTTCTTTCTGTGCTGCAAAAAAACACATTGCCAAAGCACATTTCTTCCTTTCTGTTCCACAATGCTCACTGAACTCACAAGGCACACATATAACGGCCAGTCTCTTCGCGAACGAAGAACCGGGGAAGGTCTTTCCACCTTCCAGCCTGCGCATTGGATTTTTTAGGTGAGACACAGTGTGCGCGGAACTGAGCCCACCCTTTAATCCTGAGGTTCATCTGCCGGGGCCAAGCACGCTTGGACGGTGGCAGCGAGGTCCTCAGGACGTAGATGGATTGCCTTACAGGGCTAACGAGCTCCATCTGCCCGGGGAGGGGCCCCGACCGGGAATCGAACCCGGGTCTCTGCAGTGACAGTGCAGTGTC
>NW_020955705.1:107344-127210 GCF_003031625.1 Empidonax traillii
ATCAGGGGCTCCTAGCCTACCATAATGCTCCACTGATGTTACGCACATATACAGTACATTTATAGTTTGCCAGAAGTTTTTGGAGATGTAAGGAAACTCAGGTCTGAGCCAGTACTAGGGAAAATGCTCATTAACAAACATCACTTCTGCTTTGTTGGCACTCCTAGTGTACATTGAACACATTAATACAATCAAAATGGCAAAACAGAAGCACCTACATGCTAAAACATTGGACAACTCTGCGTGATGCTACTGCCATGTAAGTACAAAGTCAAACCAGTAGCAGATAAAAGTCTACTTTCCAGGCAGTTGAAAGATATAGGGCACATAAGGTTGAAGCTGCAGACCAAGTGATGATATGGCCACATTGGCTCTTTGGACTTTTTTGTTTTCACTGTTTCAAGGCTTCCCCATTCAGATGCCTCTGCTGTATCCAATAGAGAAAATGAAATAGGTCTCGTAATTCATATACCTGCTATTACTTCACAGCCAAGTCTTTTCCAAGTGTCTACCAGCAGGGGAAAAATGCTACCATAGAAACCATTTTTTTCTGCTGCCTTGGCAATCCTCCACCCAGCAATTTTCCAGAATAATATTACAAAGGATATGGAGAAGTGTACAGTTTTGGAACAGTGTGTTTATTTATAAGTAGATGAATTTTAAGAAATGTTTATGAAGACAATGGTGTCAAATCAATAAGTGATACTAAATGGCAAATAAGACTGATCTATACGACTATATTATCAAATGGATTATGCTAACTATTTTGTTTGCTTAGTTCAATATTTTTAATGAAGTGATGAGATTTTAGTCTAGTATATTCTTCTGTTATTTAGCTTGTATTTCAGGACTTCCTTTTAATTCTGGAGATTTAACATCAAACCTATAAATACAATGAACAAGTAAATTTTGAATAATAGTTTATTTTTCATGCTGCTGTGCATGTCCATATCTTGTCTCCTCAATAGTCACAGCCATTGTCACCTCACAGTGTATACCCAAGCCCCACAGCATCACGACAGCCAAATGATGGCAGGGCACCAAGGAGTGCTCACTGTGCAGCTCTTCTGGACTCCGCAGTCTCTACAAAGTGCTGAGAAGGCAGATTCGGAGCATGCTAGTAGTAGTGTCCTCATCTTGAAATACATCCTTCCGCCACTCAGTAATTTTGGCTCTAGTAGCAGCTGCAAACCACAGTAACACTCTTTGGATGAGCTGGAGTATGTTCAGTGCAGCATCTGTGTTGGCAGGCAGAAACTTAAGATGACTGCTTCAACTACTTGCAACTTTGCCATTGTGAACATACACTGAACTACTCCAGGTCTTCAAGAGGTACATTTTATTCTGCTCTCTGATCAACAGTAAGACAACAGACCTAACCTGCTTCTTCCCAGAATCTCCAATACAGCAAACCTAGGCAAAGTTATATGTTCTGTTCACATCAGAGCCAAACATGTCCTCATTACCTTTGTTAAATTCCTTATTTCACCTTCCTTCCTTGCTTGGCCGTGAAAGACAACTACACTACACAATATTAATTTAATTTTCTTTTTATTTTAAAATAAGGACAAATACTACCTAAAACAAATTCCAATGTTTTCAGTGTTTGAATTACTCTTGATAATGCCAGTGAAAGGCAAGTCACTTATTAATCTTAAATAACTTGACATTTCAGTTTTATTACTCAGAGTCTTGTCAGTTAAATCACATTTCACCATACTGTACAGATTTCAGCAGCACACAATGCTCTTAAAACAGCTATGGAAATTCAGATTGAGAGAATGGTAATCTGTAAAATGGACAGTACTATTTCAGCCAGTGCTGCTTTATTTATATGTTTGCTCATGATTTTAACAGTCAGTCAACATCTAATCTTATATCTCTGACTACTTTCCCTCTTTTCTCATTAATAAAGGCTAAAGAATTTAAAAAAAAAAAAAAAAAGGAAGAAAGGCAACAGAATTACTTTTGTTTATGGTTTTATTAGAGATAAAAGGTTTGTCTCTGTTGTTCTAAAGCCACTGGTAATGGAGCAAGTAATTCCTTAAATTTGATTTGATATTAGACATTCTACGCTAATCTACTGCTTTACTGAAGCTTACCTTGCAGGAGCAATGCTTCACATTATAGTTTTCCAAAAGGTCTTTATTGTATTCCCTTTTTTTAGTTGCGCATAGCTGTTGCCAAAGCACATAGGAGAGGCGTGTTTTAAAAACTCAGCCCCAAGCTTTTAATGCTTCGGATCCCCTTATCTAACAGCTTTGAATTACCTTGTGTTTGTGTTGCAGAATGTTCTTGACGATATAACTGATCAAATGGCATAAAATCTAGCGGTGATGGAATAGCTTCAAATTCAAGATCATTAAATGGATTCTCAGACTGTCAGGCTTTCTATTAAGAAACTCTGAAGACCAGAACAGATATTCAGTAAGTTTTGAAGCAACTTCAACATTTTCACTCTTGGTTAATAATGAAGCCGTTGGAGTGGGCCCAGTTAATCATCCTTCAATTATGTAATTATTTCTCCAAAACAAATTTCAGAGCACAATAACTAACTAGTGATTGTACAAGTCACGAACAAGTTAAACATTTTAAAGATGTTGGGTTTATATATGATTTACTCTTTTAGTAATTTAAAGACGAGAAATAAATATAATTATGTGGCAAGAAACACATTTGGTTGAATGTGGGCTAACATAATGTCTGCCCAGCTGAATGAGCCTCATCTGTTACTACCACAGCTCAGCACAGCTTATGATCTTGTTACATATTATCCATCGGGTGTCTCATTCTTCCTTGTTTTAAATCCACATTCTGACCTCATCAATGAATATCTCTTAGTTATCTGGATTTTGAAGTACCTTCACACTTAATTTCATCTCCCATATGTTGGGAGGCAGTTACCTATGAGCATCCAGCAAGTCATGGCATTACTCTCCTTGGGAAGCCTCTCCCTTTCTGTAATGCCAAACTAGATGTTTTGGCTACCAATGTGGTACATATCTCACTACCCTCCCCCGGTTTTTTCCCTTTTTTTTTTTTTTTTTTTTCTCTGTCTATATCCATCTGCTGTCCTTCATATTTTAATTTAAACTATGACAAATGCAGGGCAGATACCTTCTGGCTGTTTGCATGTTACTTGCCAGAGAAGGCTCCAGCTTCAAGCTGTAATCCCAGACTGCAATACAAAACATAATCACATAATTCCCCAGGGTATCAGTCCCTGTCTCAACACGCAGGGTGCACTCTCTTCCTCAGCACTGGTCAGACTTTTCTGTCTGGAGAAAAGTTTTGAGGACACCAGGAATCTTCAACATTTTTATGCCTTTTCCTGACTCTACACTTGTTATTGCATAATAAGTGACAGACAAGTGTAGCTATCTGCAAATTTACATATATCGACACACACAGAGATTCACGCCCACACGTTTTCTGAGGATCAGGTGTTATGACAGTTTACTGCTCCAGTCAAGATATTCAGCTTCTGTATCATTTCAGACATTTCACTCATACAGTATATCATGAATCTCTACAAAGTTGTACCTACTACCTACATATTTGAATGGAAACTGCTGAGTCCTGAAACTACCCATCAGTGGTACACCTAAAAGTCCACAGAGAAAATTCATCCAACGTATTGCTTTACTATCAGTGAATTGTGATTAATCTTACATGGATAGGTTTACTCACCCTGATTCAACCATCCAACAATGCATTTGGCCTTAGACAGGACTACTCACTTTAGACTTCATTTACAGTCAATGGAGAAATAATTTTCACCTGAACAAGGGCCCTATGTAAAATAGGGGTCCTAAAATAGATGAGATAAAATGTTCTTAGTGCTCAGGGTCAAGGATGAAAAAAATTAGACACCTTATTTTAGATGTCTAAAGTTAAATGAGATTGACCATTTCTACAATTGTTGTTTCTCTAGTTTTGTCTCTCCTCTGAAGATGTGTAAGATTTTGTGCCAGTATTTCAGTACTGTTCCTGAATGTCATGTTGTGAGGGTGGTCTGCTGGGAGATTATGACTTTTTGTTTACCACGCTCTGTAGGGAAATTGTGAGTTTTTGTTTATCACTCTATGGCTCAGTTTTATAGATGGTTATCAAACCTGCATTATTTTATTTTTTTAATCCTGGCAGAGAATTTTAATTATACCTTATCCCTAGAGCTCAGTAAACCTTCATTTCCCTAGTAATCTTGCAACCAGCTTTGCAATCTAGCAAGTATTTAATTTTTATCCTCTGTAAGGAATTATAGAATCTGCTTTTATATGAAAACAAATGTAACTTTTTTCCCCAAAATTTTCTACTTCTCCTTCTGGATGGTTATGTTGTAAAACATAGGTCATCTCAATATTTCTGCCATAAATGTTGGATATCAGGACTGTAAAAATGTTAAGAGTGGATAATAATTTAATACATCATGGATAACAAGATGAAACACATCATTTGGAAACTTAATGGTCTTTGTAGGTAGAGACTGAGCGAGAGCACACTGAACATTCTTGTTTATTCTGGTATATTGCCAGTATCTTCCTAGACGACTTCACAGTTTGCAGGACTAAGGAAGGAGGAACAAATCATTCAGGAGAGTACGGCTTTGGACTGGATATGAAACAGAGTCGTAGTTTGAGTTAAATGTGAAGGATTTGTAGTGAATTCGTTCATACCACCATGTAATTCAGAGCATGGGGGACTGCCCCCCATCTGAGTTGGATCAGATAAGACTGTCCCCACTGTCTCAGGACCATTGGAATGGTGAGTCCCTGAAGTGAAGCATCCCTGGAACTCAGAAGATGGGAGATAAAAGCTAGGCACTCACTGGAACTCTTCTCTCTCTTAGTACCTGTTTTTTTGCTTCCTGGAGCACTGCAGACCTTTGGAGCCTCTTCCCAGGGACTGCCCTGCCTCAGGTGCGATTTTTTCCACCTCAGCCGCGATTTTTTCCACCTCAGCCATTTTTGGCATCAGAAAACCCAAGGCCACTGGGCCCCAGCACCACACTGGGTTATCCCGGCCCTGCCATTGTCACTCCACATGGTTTGCTACTCCAGAACCCAAACCTCCGCCTCAGCAGCATAGGACTTTCCTTTGGACAAGATATACTTCCACGTTTTGTTTTAACCTTGGAGGGAGGGCAATTGCTAGATAATATCTTCTGCTATTGCTTTTTTTGGGTTTTTTTTCTCTTTTTGCTCTTACTAAAATTGTTATTTTTCTGTCTTCATTAAGACTACTGGTAATATTTACTTTGTCTATATGGGGGGAAGGGAAATAAAAGAAAAGGGAAGGTTCATCTCATTAGAGGTTTCACCTCCTGAACATACTGTCATTGAACCAAGATGAGGGTGTAAAAGCACCGTCCTGCTTTAGAGAATTTAACTTTCCAGTGAATTTATTTATTTTAAAATTAGTCAGAAAAAAGGAATAATTTTTGGAAGATAGGTCTATGAGAGGTCTATGAGTCCTAGTTATTTGATTAAATAGTAAACAAAACATTGATAGATACTATGAAATTGCAGTTGTATAGAAAAGATATTCCATAAAATAACATGCATGATAGGAAGAAGATTATTAATAAAAAGAGAGCAATATAGCTTATTGTTTGCTTTTATAGAAGTTGGTAAAAAATGGCTGTTTGATCATATCATTCTGGAGCAAACAGAAGATGGTTTCAGCTACAAACTCATTTGCAACCTCAAAAACTCCAGGAATATTTATTTCCAGTAATAATGAACTGTAATGACCTTGTCATCTGGGTATTCTGCAGCAATTACATGTAAATTCCCATTTTCCATTGAAAATTCTAATCAATATTTGCATATTTAAGAAGAAGGTGCATGAAAGCTTAGAAATTAATGAGCAGGTTGGCCAAAAACCTAGCTCCAGTATGTCAGCAAAGCAATAAATTCTCTATTAGAATGACTGTCTTCTCTAAAACTAAATAAAATGCAATGAAACCATTTTTAATAGCTTAGTGTACCCAACGGTACCTCAGAAGGGCAAATTCAGCATTGATTCTCTTAGTTATAACAATGTGTAGTTTGTCAATTGCTATAGCCAAAAGTTTTAGTTCTGTGGTTTTGGATTTAGGGATGTTTCATGGTTCTGACATAATTTTTTTATTAAGGTTTTGAAACTTCTCATGAAAATTGTTTAGCAAACTGGCAACACTCTTTTGTTCCTTACTATCTTCTTACATAATCTCTACTGTCGGCAACTGCCAAATCAAATTAGATGAGCAAATATTTTGGTTCTGAGTACTAAATGACACACTGAAGAGCAAGTCAAATAGTAAATAAAAATAGACATTTTTTGCCAGTTTGTGGTGCTGGGCTTTAATGACATCATAAACTCATTGCTCATCCTGCATGAAGCTGCCATATCAGAAAAAGAAGCACTCATAATGAATAAGTATTCTGGGAAGTTTTTTACCAAATCAGGGCAGGAATAATGAAAAAAAAATTGATTTGCCAAAAGAATGACATTGATTTTTCTTATCATTTTACCATTTTCCAGAAGGCATGATTACTATTTAGATCAACAGTAAATTAAATATCAATGTTCCCTTCCCTGCGCATTCAAAGCTCTACTATTAGCATAATTCTAATTATTAATTATTTACATTGCTGCAGAACTCAAGAGTCCTAATCAAAATCTGACATAAACACAGACGAGCACAATGTTTTTGCATAGGAAATGTTAGGTGATTTTTATGAAGGAAGACTAATGACTACGGAAACTTGTTCCTAATCAGGAGAATATGACAAATACAATGACTTTTTAGGTCTTTAGATACAATTTTGTGTCCAAATGCAGTAAGCTCAAGTTCAGTCCTGCTTATCGTTCTTGCATATTTCCTTGCAAAGACTAACTTTGGCAAATCTAGGATTAAAAATATAACAACAAATATCAAAATTAAACTGAAAAGACTTAAAAAATTTGAATCCTCTGGCAGATGAAAAAGTTCTATCTTATGTTCACACCAGCAAATAACATTTTCAAGGATAACTAAGAGAAGATAAATTTGGTTGATGCAAAGAGTAAATGTCAGTGAAATTTGCCATAACAGAAAAATGTTAATTATTACTATCTTCACTGAATAATTCTACAATATATTTATTGTTGAAGTGGATTCTTTTCTGAGTTGAATAGGATTATTTTTTCTCACCTATCAAACTAAGAAATTGATTAAACTCTTAGAACAAAAGCTATGATCTTAATTGATTATCATTTTAGTATGAGGTTACAGTTCAAGCTTAACACGTTTAGCAAAGTTTTATTTTTCATTGAAAATAAAACTTCTGAGTGTATCCAATACTAAGTTTATAAGTGGTTAAATATGTCACTCACCTATGAAGATGGATTAGTAGACAGAGTACACTAAGGAACTCTATATTATTTATACATTGCACTTTTCATAAAAATCTACTCTTTAATGCACATGTAACTATCTTTTTTTTTTTTTTTTCACGTCTCTACATAATTTATAAAACCCCTGGTGATTTCTTCAGACCAAAATGTGAACTGAAAATGCCTTCATTTCTTTTCCAGTCACTGCTGAAACCAGTTAAAATATTTTCTTTCTCAGATTTTTAAAGTGAAAATTAAGATCACAGGGAGAACCATCACCCAGTGGACATAAACTAGAAATAAAAGAAGGGAAGAAGTGCTAATGTTCTGGAAATGTACTTCTGTAATAAAGCTAAAGTGCCTTAGAATGGTGGATGAGGAACCTCTTACACCACCAGGGCAACTCAAGAGATTTGCACTACCTAATTACAAGAGATTTCCTTGTTGGATAAGGGCCTCTAGGATGGTCAAAATGGACCTCTTTCCTTGTAAGGAGAGGTTGAAGGACCTTGACTTAGTCACCCTGGAAGGATCTAAGAGGAGTACTTACAAGGGTTTATCAAGAAGATGGACCTGGGCTCTTCACAGAGGTCTGTGGTGGGAGGATGAAAGGCATAGGGCAAAAGCTGAGAGAAGGGAAGTTCAAACTGAACATAGGGAAAAGCTTTTTCCCAATGAAGACAATAAAGCAGTGGCACACGTTGCCCAGAGAGGTTGAATGTTCTATATCTTTGATGTTTTCAATCTGAGACTGGATAAGCCCTGAACAATCTGGTATGACCAGTCTGACCTTGCTTGAGCAGGAGGTTGGATCAGAGACCTCCTGAGGTTTCTTTCAGACTGAGTTATCTTGTGGTCCTATGATTCTGGGATGTCATCCTTCCTCTGCATACATTAGAAAAAACATGAAATTTATCAAATATAAATCACCTTAAAACTCATATAAATATTTCGATCCTACATATCATCTACAGACTTGTGTAACAGCCACTTCAGAGCATCTTGGGCTTTGTTTCTTTGCCTAACACAGCTGTGGCACTAAGCAGATGTATTATGTAGACTTAACTATTATCTGACATTTTTATACATTCAATGAGACATTATTCTAAATATAAAAGCCAATTAAACTTCAAAGAAAATGATTTACAAGAGAGGAACAAATGTAGTTAGATAGATATATGGATTAGTAACGGAAAGTTTATATCACTTAGAAGCATGGGCTGTATTTAATATGGATCTTTGTCTTCTTTATGGCCTGCATAAAGCTAAGTTTGTTTGGGTATCTTAGCTATATATTTCCATATACTGACATTTTAGATTTTTTTAACTGCTGGTTTTATGTAATAATTTTTTGTATGTATTTTAAGCTACATTGCTATAGCACTGTTTCTTTTAGATTTAAAATATGGATTTTAGCTCTTCCATTTAAATGATTCTAAGAGCTAAGCAAGATGTTATTGTAGTATTGTTCTAAGCATTTGCTTGCTAACAGAAGGCTGTAAGAGGCCAAAACGCATTTGATACAATTGTGAAATTCTTATAGAAGGCATCTGTCTCAGCTATTAATATGAGATTGGTACAGCAGAGACTACTGAGAAGGAACATACTGACTTCTTAGCTCTGCTGTCAAAGGAGTACAACGCACAGTACTATAATGGATGCAGATTACAGTGATTGTGGTTGAACAAGAAACTTTTGAAAGGTTCTATTTATTTCAAATGCTTTAACAAAAGCACTCTGAATGAGCCAAAACATGGGTATTTTCCCCTAAATTTCGTTCTGTGTTCCTGCTTTTAATAGATTTTATTTTAGAAAGTTCTGACAAGTAGGATAGTGATGACTTCTCTACAGAATGGCAACTATGCTTTTGTGTGATAAAGCCACAATTTATTTATATTAATTGAATATAAAGTTCAGTATTCTGTCAATAAATCCTGCTTCACCATCCCATATTTTAAAAAGATTATTTTGACAGTGGATTTAAAAATATGAATTTTACTTAAGGTAGCACTAAATACCATGTTTTTGTGATGTAATGTAATTGTAAATGTTAATGTAAAACTAATTATAACCGATCCAACTTCTTAGCAAACAATGCGAAAGGGACAGTTCTACATACATATAACATTTGTATTTGTATTTTGAATACTTGTAACTTATCAGAATATAATATGAAACGTGACTTAATGTATCTCAGCTACATTATACTGAGGGTTCAGAACCGACAAATAGCTCCATGTGAGTTTCTATGCCTATGTAGTAAAATAAAGAGAATTTTTTTTTTTTTTTAGGATTAAAATGATTAAAATATCAAGAAATAATAGATTTTTTTCTTTGCTTTGTATGTTTGCCATGTCCACACATGCAAAAATTTGCTTTTACCTAAGAAATGTTTAGTTGACTTAACATGCTTTCCTAAAAATCTTGATAAAAAATTAACAAAGCTACCATGTGAAATTTATTGTCTTTTCTAATCAGAGATGTAGCAAAGGAAGCAAGATGGGGTCCCAGCAGAAACATCCTACTGAAAGAAGCACCAAGAAAAAAGTGTGTTCCACCAGTTCTTCTTCCTTTAGAATGGCAACCACAAAGAAGGAATGCTAATCTGTAGTGATGGAATAAGCAGGACAAGGTAATGTTTGCTCATGGAAAGAGACCAAGGAAGAATAGAAGAACCCTGTGGAAATGAATATCTTTCTACAGTGGCTTTTACATTAGTTTGCTGAGAAGTGAATTATGGTTTTGTGCACATCCTATCAGCCTTGTTGGATACAGACACAGTACCAGTATACATTCAGTTTTCTTGATGATCCCTCATTACCCAATGTTTACTTAAATATTTCATAGGTCCAGCAAGCCCGAAGACTTTTAGCAATGAATGGGCTAGGCCTGGTGGTTTAAAAGTACACATATTTTTGATAAATTACAGTTTAGGACTCTGCTATTTACAGATTAGTGTTTAGACTAATGATTGTTAAAAGAACAGATAAACTTCCTCCTCTCACTTTCATTAGCTTCATATTTGTCTTACTCAAATACATGTTGATTATATTTGGCTTATCTGCATATTTTTAGTATATAAATTTTTATATAAATATATAACTTTAAAATGTATTCAAAATGTGATTATTTTATACTTATGTGATATACAAATTTGACAACATTTATTATACTTATAAGGTATTTTTTGAAGCTCATAGAACTTGGATCAATAGACTGCCTTTTGCTCTGCTTTTTTATCTTCCTTTAAATATTCTGTATTTTATATTACCATGTTTATGTGTTAATTTTTATATACCCTTTTTCCATTTTCTCCCCATTGTTTTTCATTGACAATTGTTGTCCTTTCTATTGCCACTGAGCTTCAATGGACTTTTAAGAAAAGATAGATCATTAAGGAATGCAGTTTCCTATCTTTTAAATAAATCCTTTTTCACGCCCACTTTCACTCAAAATTTTCTGTGTACCTTTTTGTTGATATTCATAAATTTTTCTTAATTTTCTTTTTGTATTGGAAATTAGCTTTTCTGAAGGACCAAATATACCTTACCTGGTTTGAATTATCTGTATTTTCTTCTCAACATAATGATATCATTATCACCTTAGTCTAGGCTACCACTAAGTTCCATTAAGGCATTGGTAAATTTTTACTTATTAGAATACTGAAATGAACTTCAAAATTTTAACAGGCTATCTTGTGAGGCTAGGAAGAAAAGCAGTATTTTTTGCTTACCTCCTCTAAAGCAAAAATAAATCAATCTACTAGTTATGAGAAAATATGGGCCAAGGACCATATTCTGTAAGTCTGCACAGAATACTCTGTATATTGTACCTATTTTTAGTTAAATATTAGTCATTGAATACATTATTTAGAAAATGTTTCTTGCTTTCAATGAATAATTTATTCAGTTTTGTTGCTATCTTAGACCAGCTTTAATTATAACCCATAGAGCAGTGCTGAAGCAAAGAGAGATGACAAAAGATAAGCCCAGCTATTGCTAGGTTATCTAGAGACTTAGGGCATTAAATATCATCAGTCTAAGCTGAAATCAAAATCCTGATGTTTTCAACTTCCACATATTCTCACATCACTTTTAAGCTCTTTTGGTTTAGTCTCTTTCTCTCCTTTTACTCCCTTCCTCCCGGCTTTCTATCTACTTTTGCCTCCAATTTTCTAAATGTCTATTCTGTCTTTCCTGTGTCTTTTGTGTTTTGCCACTCACCTACTCCTGTCAACAAGCCCTCATTTTTTCATATAGAATAAGGGTAGTCCAGCAGACCACTTGAGAGTAAATGGATCTTTCAAAAACTCTTCTAAATTTATCATTTTTTCTCTGATGATTCAGCTCAGTGGAGTAAATCTACAGGAAAACATTTCTGGGAGCCATTTCATCTCCTTGTGGGTTTCTGGTAAATTAAAATGGTTCCATGACCAGTGTAATTTAAGAGGTCCCACATGGAACCATCATCTGCTCTTGTCTATCCTTTAACTTAGATTAGAAAAATATCATATTAAATTTACTGAGTTAGTTTGGCAACATCCACAAACACAAATTCATAGAAGAGAGAAAGAAATACAAATCAGTACAGATCTATGCACCAATCTTTAAGCAAGCTATAAAGACAACTGTGCTGAAGCAAGTAAGTATAGGAAACAGGAGATGTTTATTCCACTCAAGTCAAGGACTAATTTAAATAAGTGACAACATACTGGAATTGAAAAACAGCTTAGATGGTGGATACAATATTTGAAATCATTAAAAATTACAAGAGAATAGCAAAGCCTGTGAACCAGCATAATTTCTTACTTCATCTTAGTGCTGTTAAATGGACTTCTGTGCAATATCCTAATGCTGATAAAAGCTGTTTTGCTGTGGCTACCAGAAAGGAAAAAGCAGGAAAAAAGAGCCTGGGCATGAAGCATAGGGTTTTGAAAATATTCATATTTGAAAAGTGTTCAAAAAGTGAACAGGTGGTTACTAAAAAAAACCTCTGCATATCTTGTTCTTGGACTCAGTGATTTGCATGGGATAGAATTTGTAAAATGACCTTTTTCTGTACTGGAAATAGTTCATACTGGATTGCTCTTATGCACAAATAATATAGGAGAACTTGAATGGAGTTCCTAACCAGCTCAGATTTCTGAGCCCTTATAGGAATCCAAATAATAATAGTAATTAGATAGAAAACTAGACAACCCAAAGGGTGTTCTCTGGTGGCCCCCAGGAGAAAAACATAGAGATGATTCTTCTGGAGCCTATGTTCTGGCTGGAAAATTTAAATATAGTTGCATCTGGAACTTCAAGAAAATACCAGCAGTAGCACATTATTTACCAGACTCTCAACATCTACAATTTAATGCAGTGGAAAGTGAATGATCAAAGGTCACAGTCGGGTATCTGTTACATGTTTAAACTCTGCTAATAATGTAGAATATGAAAGTGTGTCTTAAAGAAAAACTTACTTGATTAAAATAAAACAAATATTTATTTCCCTCTCTCTGATTAAACAGTTTATTGCAAGAACAGGGAACATAAAAAAAACATATGTGTAGATATGGATATATACATATTGACAGACGTGGCATTTTTCTTATACAATACTTAACATTGTAATAGATTTGAGTAACACAAGGTGTATAAGAAGTCCTCTTCAAGAAAATGCTTAAATATTTACCAATACAAACTCAGAGTACCCCAAATATTACATATATTTTTTCTTTCCAGGAGGCAGTTTAAAAAAATCCTCTGCATTTCTGTTTGCTCTCCTGAAAGCCTGACCTACTGATAAAGCATATTACTAGCATATCTCTGCTTCATCATCAACAAGATTTTGATAATAAATATAAACACTAACATTCTTGGAAAACTCTAGCAATTTTAGAAAGTCTCTATAGAGATGAGAAAATTGAAATGTTTACAGAGAAATTGTTTTTAAAATAAAGATATATGAATTTAGGTAGATATTTTCACATATCTTCCTTATTTCCTAACTTGTAGGCAAGGTTAACATGTAAGTCATGCTCTATGAACTTTACAAAAATACATCATAAAATGTTGCCTATTATAATTATGACACATGTTCTGCAGCAGAGTATTATATAGGTCAATACCAACAGCATGGATTGGTGTCGCAGCTGGACTATTCTCACACATCTAAACATCAATAATGTATTAATGGATTCTATATAAAATTTGTTTTACAGTATATTGCTTGCCTCAATCTAAAAAAAAAAAAAAAAAAGGCTATGTTCTCATCCATTCAGACATTATTCTACATGCAATCAGCATAATTTTTGAAGACCATAATTGAAAAAGTCATCATGAGCTGCCCAACCCATTCCACAATTATTTAACAAGGTTTTCCTCTATTAAATGGTCTTATCTTTAAAATTATTAGCAATTTATCAGACTTCTCAATAAAGTGGAAAAAATACAGTATCTAGAACACTAGTTTTTAAAAAGATAAGTAAATGAAGCATAAAGGCCTAAATATCAGATATATTTCATCTGTACAGCTGTAGTTGAGAACACAAGACAGTAATAAATATACTTCAATAGCTGCATTACAAGACTTCAGGTAAGGTTTTGAAGAATATTCAAGTACCTGTATCATCTGTTAGGAAAACTGCAGTGTAGGCATGTAGCTTTTACACAGAAAGCCAAAATCACAGCTGAAGAGCAGGACAGAAAATTATAACATTTCTTTCTCCAGCTTCCCCACGAACTGGCTGCTGAATTTTATAGGTAGATTAACTCATGGAAGATTAAGACAGAAGCTTTGCTCAGAGTGCCTACCAGGCAAGAGAAAGCAAAATACAGCACTCTATTTGCAATAATGTGCAATGTAAAACCAGAAAAGCTGATTGGCAAGGCAATCATCTTAAAAATGTCCCTGAAGACTATAAATATAACACAATTATATTTTATACAGGGGCTCTGTGGTATGACGGCAGCCCATTAACTCAATCAGAATAATGACAGAAGGGCCATCAGAATGATAAAGCTGTTCTAATGAAATGCAGACAAAGATTAAAAAGAATTAAAAGTGACAAGTAAAATCCATTAAAGGACAGCCTTTAGCTACTGTAATCAAAGGATTATTACTTTTCTTGTCAATTAACAGCTGTGTGTCTATTTTTTCACACAATACAAAAGACTATGCCAAGTGTCAAAAAATCATTAATAATAAGAGATCTTTATTTTTAATATATTTGGCTTGTGCAAGTACATTGCAAGATCTCCAAATGAATCATGTACACAATTTTAGATGCCATAACACACAATTAACCACAGTGTTCTGTGCTATTATTACCCTTAAAACTGAGTCTTACAGGAGGAAGAAAACAATTACAAATGGAATCAATTGGAAGTGTATAAATTAATGCCTTTAACTTATGTCTAACATTAGAAACACACACAGGCAGAAATGCTCTATGTGTTTTACACTCCTTGCCACTATTTTACCTATACTTTGCCACAATATTTCATGACTGGAGATTACACCAATGTCAGATTCTGCAAATTGCATAGGTCAATTAGTTTCGTGTTCATTAACCTTGAAAATATTTACCAGTAGAAAATAAAACTTTTAAAAGTTTAAAAGAAAATGAAACTCCTTGAACACAACAGACAAACTTCTGCCTTTGTTTGGAAAAAGGAAGTGTCCTTCATGGACAACAAGTCTGAACAGATGACTTTGCACAAAGAGAAAATTTCATCACAAAATCTTTTACAATTAATATTAGAAAACTAAAACAATTAATAATACCAATAATGCTACCAGATGAGACCAGAGGAGAGTTCACACTGAAAATGCTTTCCTTCTTTTTTATGTATTTATGTACGGCCATCATCAGTATTGTTTCCATTATCTTTAGCAAATTGCCTCTGTGCTGCTCCCAAGCAGCTCTAAATGCTTTCAGAATGGGAAAAAATATGTTGTAACTCTACGCTTAAACACCCTTGTCCTCTTCTCAGACAGATTACTCCTATGGGTCATCTTTCAGCTCTTAGTCATTCATCTAGATTTTTTTCAGCACTCCAGCTTTAAATAGATGAATGAATGGGTGAGCTGATTAATCTTCTAGTAGTGCTGCATTTCTGAAACAAGTAAAATAGTTTGCAATACTCTGTGGAGACTAAGAGAGAAAATTAAGACACCATAACATTTCAATTACATCCACTTTAATCTAACCTGATGAAACAAGAGTAATCATGAACAGAATATCACCCCAAACCACATCTGCACTCTCTGAATAAATGTGAAGATACTTCATTCTCCCAGAACTTACCATTTTCATACCTTTGCCTCTCTAGGTTATACTGAGACAAATCTGAAAGATGTCGCAGTAATCCTGGTTGGAACATTATTGACATGCTTCTAGTGTTTGGTTCCACTCTTCCGATATCCTACTTTCGGTTGTTAAATATTTCATTGATCACAATAAAGCCAGTTCACCATCAAGTATTGCCAGTTCACTGTATAACACTATCAGGAATGGAACTTTTCATCCAACAGGGTCATAATCAAATGAGAATTCTCCAGATGTACCTAGAAACCTCATCAAGTCCTTTATCTTGAGTGTGAAAAGACATAAAAGAGTCCGATATGTGGGTGCCCTTAGCCAGACTCTAGGTTAGAAAAAAATAATTCTCTCATAAAGTGCTACACAAAGTCTTTTTCAGCATCTTTTCACACAGCCAAAAGGTCTGGCATGAAAATACTAAAATGTGAAAGATTTTTGTATTCCAACGTCAGATACATACATAGCATTTTGAAGGCACTACTACTTCTCATTTTTGAGAAACTCATTCATGGAAACAAACTCCTCCCTCTAAAATCAATAAATATGTGCTTTTAACAAAATACATAAATAAAACATAAATTAGCCAACAAAGTCATGATGTCAGGTGATACATCTTCGGGATGTCTATGCCACTGCAAAAATATTGGTATCTCAGAGAGCATGTAATCAGGAAAGAGTAACAGATAAAACCAGAAAGCAATTTTTTCTACTGCTCCTAATCTTTGTTTTGATCTGAACAACAATGATGTCATGCCACCCCAAGCCCAAGAGATACAGAATTTTGTATAATCAAAGTCTAGTCCTTAAGGCAATGAAGCAGAAATCTGGAAACCTTTAGAAATAAAATTCAAATGTTACAGCCCAACAACTCATTAGCTACCAAATACAGCCATCATGGAAATAAAGCTCAAGAACAAGTCTATAAAAATTTGTCACACTGTCAAAAATTGATATTTAGTGCAAGAGGTGAGAAAAGGCCTTGGGCAGATTAAATTATGAAAGATTGCCAGATTGGAAGAAAAATTTTCTGAATTCTTAGGAATGTAGAGAAAGATTGTGACTATCAAATATTATTACAAATCAAGAAAATACCTAACATCTACCAGACTAAAAGTATTACTGATTTATTAAACTTCAGACAAAGATAGCAAAAAAGAAGTCAGTCTTTCATCAACATTAGTAAGAAGTTAGCTGAATGGTTAGTTGGGTGACTTACAGTGATCACTGAAAAGCTATTTGGATACCTCAAGTATTGTTTATTTCCTTATACAATTGCTGTGGAGGTTTCTTTATTAATCACGTTTGTCAAAGTAAGCTATAAACTACATAAATAACTATCCAAGAAAAAATACCCCATAAAAACATCTGTTAAGAAACTAGTAAGGATTTTTGTTGCACAGTATCTGAGAAATGTTCATTCTTCTCGATCAAATAGGTGAAAAACACCTTAGAAACTATATCATCCTTGCAAATTAAATAAAGCAAAAAAATTGACATTTGTCAGTAAAATAATAATTAGAAGTGTTTTCAATTGGGAAGGATTTACTAATTTGGAATTACCCCCAGAAATGACAAAGAAAGTAAGTTTCTCAAGGACTGATAGACTACATTTAGATGAATAATCACATCAATTGCAAGATTGATAGTTGATCCTATGAGAGACATCTGAAAGAGCAAATATTTTCATTTGGTGCATATTTGGTTACTAAAGCGAAGATAGAAATGTCATTTACACCATCAAGATTTTTCTTTTTAAAATCAAACCTAAGGAATACGGTATTTTCCTTGATGAAAACTATGTTTTTAAGACCCACTATAGGTAAGAACCCTAATATTTTCTTACTAAGTCCTATGAATATTTTGTGGTTTGTCAGTGAGTCACAAGATTAAATTTTAGGAAAATAAATAGTTTAAATACTCCACCCATTCTGTATATTTGCAATTTAAAAAACTATAGAAAGGAACTGTGTATTGCATTCAAACAGGTGATGGAATCCTGCTTATTACCTAAGTATTTAAATGCAGAATGTCAGTTGAGAATTTTAGGAAAAAATTCTATGTGATGCCAGAAAGAATAAATTTATTTTTGCTAAAACACTTAATAAAATACTTTTCATAATATGATATGAACAAAAAAGTCTTTTTTAATCCTTATCATCTCCCAGTAAGCAAAAAGAGAAAAAAATCCCTGACATTTCTATAAATTATTATTTTCTCCACCTAAGAAGCAAAGGGAATGAAGGAATTATACAAATTCAAGTAAGATTCCTGAGGGAGTTCTATCTTTTATTCTCACTTTATTCACATCATCTGTGTCTAATGCTGTCAGTAGGAAGTGTTATATTTTTTTCCTGTTTTCCTATACGTTATCTCCTAAATTCTCCTTTCCCAGGTTGTTTGAAGTGTTCTGCTTGCTCTATTCTTGGGCATGAATTATATTCTGTGGCTCACTGATTTCACCATATAATGCCATGACCTTTGGAAAGCTTTTTTTTCCCCTCTTTGAGTCTCACATCTGCTTTACAGAGTCTGTTCATAGTCTTTTCAGACTGCCTAGAGGAGCTTGTTCATCAGCATTCAAATCTCTGGAGACAAACACAGCACAGTTCTGGTAAGAAACACATCTCAGCTGTGTGACATGTTTCACAGACAAATACTACAGAGAGTTTTCCATACACTACACAGAGAAAGTAGATAGGATAGTGTCGAAGATGTGTGTTCCAGTAGCTTCTGGAGATTCTTCTGTAGAATGAAACACTTCGTAGCTTGTTTCTCTCATATCTACCTATGCCATCTTTCCCTAGTATCTCACACTTTCTTTCAAAACAACAGCAAGGATAAGTGTTCTCTGGCAGTGATAAAGTAATATGTAATTGTACCGAGCTGTGGGATATTATGTAGGGAATGTAAATAATATGGATATGAGTAAAATCTAGCTATACACACTTGCTGCAAAATATTGATATTATTTTCCATTTTGTAGGTCCAGCCTTGCTACCAGTTACAAACTTACTCATATCAGAATATCTTACACTACTCTATCTTCAACATCTCATTCCTAATCATAAACAAAACTATTTGACTAGCATCTGGACCAGAGAAATATCTAAGAGCTGAGACCAAAGAGGATTTATAGTTCCAGTCTAGCAGTGAGGAAATTATATGGTCTTTTGCCACAAGTGCAATGACAGATTAGACCATAACTGTGACTTATTGACAGCAAGATCAAGCTGTATCTTCACATTACTTTCTGTGTTTACGGTGATTTTGATTTCCATGCTAGACCATAAGCCTCATTATGCCATCATTTTTTGTGTGTTTTAATGGCATTGTCAGTAGTGTCACAGAACCTCTCCTAGTCAGAAACAATTGAACCAGCATTTTCAGTGTCACAGAACCTCTCCCAGTCAGAAACAACTGAACCAGTATTCATGAATTTCATTGCCAGCTGAAGTTGCTGACTATAAGTAAAGCAGTTCAAGACATGCTTACCTTTAACAAAGTAAATCATCATGCTTCTTTACTTTGCCATGTAGGGTAGCATCCACATGATCAAATTTTAGCTGCATAAAATCTTTTGAATTTTCTCTACAGCCTGCAGAGAGAGGCATTCCAGAAGGTGTTACTCCTCAGCCAGGTCAGTAACAAAGCAACACTAGAGTTAGAGAAATTACACATAGTAGCATATTCTGCTCCTCAAAGAGAAGTCAACCACTGTATTGTAATGATAGAGGTGTGATGGGCATTATAGCTTTTAGTGATACACCAGACCTTGCTGAACTGGTTGATGAACAAACTGCCCCCCTTCCAAAGCCTGAAGACTTGAGAATGATGTGAAATGGCACTAGTAAGGGTTCAGTTTCACAAGGACCAAAATTTGATTTTTTGATTTGAATATGTCTGAAAAAGGTGACGGGTCTTTATGCTTAGTTTTCTCCAGTACCTTTTTCTCTCTCTTTCTCTCTCTCTCTCTCTTTTTCTTTTCTTTTTTCTTTTCTTTTCTTTTCTTTTCTTTTCTTTTCTTTTCTTTTCTTTTCTTTTCTTTTCTTTTCTTTTCTTTTCTTTTCTTTTCTTTTCTTTTCTTTTCTTTTCTTTTCTTTTCTTTTCTTTTCTTTTCTTTTCTTTTCTTTTCTTTTCTTTTCTTTTCTTTTCTTTTCTTTTCTTTTCTTTTCTTTTCTTTTCTTTTCTTTTCTTTTCTT